>NC_031967.2:20216457-20517707 GCF_001858045.2 Oreochromis niloticus
GACATCCAGAGTTAACTCACTAAAATGTGGAGCAGTCTAAGTGTATATAGATGCTTTTACCCTAAACACAATCAGCTGGCTGAGAGGCATGTCTGTAGTCCTCACTTTGGTCATTATGAATGTTGAAGGAGATTTGTTCCATAGACACCTTATACTAGTGTTTCCTGCACTTAATCCAACACTACTATGTTCTATTTTAATCCAGATTCCTTTTATAGATTACAGTGAAATTTGTAAAAACCATTGCTTAATGGGACAGAAGTACAAGTCGCTCTTTACTAACACATTGTAGATAAGTTTATTGCTGGACAACACAGCTAACAGTCTCACACACTCTTTAGGTTTTTGAAGTTTTGTGTGTAATGGTTTAGTCTCGCACACCTTACCCTTT
The DNA here is from genome assembly GCF_001858045.2 of Oreochromis niloticus. Lineage (NCBI taxonomy): Eukaryota > Metazoa > Chordata > Actinopteri > Cichliformes > Cichlidae > Oreochromis > Oreochromis niloticus. Next base: position 20,216,849 of record NC_031967.2, read on the forward strand.
TCTCCCCAGTATCACAACAGTATGACTCCCAAAGTACGGCTCAGTAAACAAACAAGGACTCTAAATTCAGAACAGAAAGATACAATTGAAAGATTAATGATTGCGTTTTTTTTTTTTTTTTTAAATTTTTATGATGCGTAGTAAACTACCCCCTCTTCTTCTTCTCTGTGTTGATGTTGCTCGTGTGCGTGTGCGTACGTGTGTGTGAATGCATTAGAAGTCAAAGTTATACATTAGCCATACTTACAAAAACATTTTTAATTTCATTTAGAAGTGAGATTCTAAGTTGTAAGCAGAAATCTTATGCTCAACCAGAAGCATGTTTCCTCACTTTCACAATGCTGAGGTGTCAAATCCATGATCCAACAGATGGTTTGTCACACGCGGGCGAGAAGGGCAAGCCACCCCTTACTTACACAACCTCACACACTATAGATTTTTAAAGTTCTTGTGTACAACGGTTTAGCTACAGATATAACTTCTACTTTTGATAAAGATCACTCCGTCTGCATATTTGTTAAGAAATAAAGCATCTTTACTGGGATATTTATTGTCAAACTATACGATTTTCCAAATGTGTGTGGAGTAAAATGTTGTGACCAAGAATCATTCAGGATTAACAACACAAACTGTTTTGATAGCAGAAACAGTCTCCCCTATAGTTCCCATACTTTACCGCTAGTTTTACAAACACATTCTTCTTCATATCTGTTTAATTGGTTTTTTTATGAAACTGATCTTGATATTCTCAACTATACATTTTCAATGTTGAGTAAATTTTGACAAATTCAGTTAAAACAAAGTTTGATAGCAAAACAGTTCCATATTTACCGTTTTACAAACACTTCTTCATATCTGTTTAATTGGTTTTTTTATGAAACTGATTTTCAATAGTACAACCAACGTCTAACTTTTCCTTGCTCCCCAGTATAAATGCAAGAATTTTGCAGGCTTTATTGAAACTGTCACAATTTAACACTCAGTGCCATAAACAGAGTTGATCCATGTCTCTATGTGTAACCGGTTTCTGCTTCATCCTGCTGTAACAGTTCGGCCCAAACAGACTCCTCGACTCTGCGTTGTGTTGTGTTTTAAGAAAACAAGGAGTCTCTGATCGATGTCACTTTATTTCCTGAATGGAAACAATGGTGTTCTTTATCAGTGCACAGGCTCGCCACACACCACTCCGCACAGCACACTCTCGTATGGCTACGGCAGACTGGCAGCGATTACTGCCGCAATATTACAATTTATAATATACAAGAAAGTAACAGCAACAACAAATGATGTACCTGAATGGAAACAACGGTGTTTTATCAGTGCACAGGCTCGCCACACACCACTCCGCACAGCACACTATGGCAGAACATCCCATTAGCATTCCGCTTTAGCATACAGTTTTACACAGTAATAAACAAATGAAAAGTACATAAAACTGGTGTTGGACATGTGTCCACTAAGCACTTATTACACTCGGTGCCCATCAGTTAATCAAACGTCTTTTATATGTCTGTACTACTTAGCTATATCGTGTGCGGAGCAATACAACTCACCTCTTGTATGGCTACGACAGACTGGCAGCGATTACTGCAGCCAGCCTCCCCTAACCAGCCACACCGAGAGGGGGGCGCTGTTTCCCCATTACACTGACATTTGTGGCAAGTGGAATAATACCACATAAACACTGTTACATTCCCCCTGCTGAATTCCACTTGCACACTCAAATAAACAAACACCACAAACAAAATAACACCCTTAAAAAAAACACAGGTACACCACAATCACCATAACACAACAGAGAACAAAAACCCAATAATCCTAAAAAAAAACAAGATTTAAAAAAAAAAAATTCAATAGCTAATCCACAGCTATCAACATGTGATAAATCTGTTCAGTAATACAGGTCGTACAGTCACAAAGAAAATTCAGTCAGAGGACTATTCCCAAAAGAATCAATAGAAGAAGAAGTTGGCCAGACCCCTTCCAAAAAAGAACAAAATATGCCAGTTACATATTTCATCACATCATAACTGTACGCCTCTCTGACACAGAAAAATCCAAAACAAATAATCTGTCTCAATTCTAAAGATCAAAGTCCCACTTCAACAACAATAGAATTAACTTGCAGTTATCCAACAATATTCAAACTTTAACAGGTTTCTGGTGCATCATTTCAATCAACCTGGAGACAGGCTTAAGTAACCGTCCCACTCTCGATCTAGCACGGGCCCTCACCACCCTGCTAACATCAGTCGGATCTGCGTTGGGCAGAACAACTGTGGTTGAGACATGACCCCCAATAGCAGCTGTATTGTCTTGGTCACCATCAGTAGTGGCTGCCAACTCCAAAACAGAGGAGACTGTTACTGGGGCCACAGACATAAGCAGGTCAGAATGTTGACCACCAGAGGTGGCATTTACCTGCTCCTCAGTGTCAACAGGGGGAACACTGGTACAGGCAAGTTCTTGATCCACAATGCTTCCTTCTGGTTGAGCAACCTCTGTCATCAGCGAGTCGCTGGACACTGCAGACGGTAAGTCAGACACCCAAGCTCTTGTTCTGTATTCAGCCGTGCCCACCGATGAGTTGCAGACAGCTTCTCCGTCGCATCCAACCATCAGCGAGCCAGACTCAGAAAGCTCATCTCCATCATCCTGAACTGAAGCACCACTGAGGGGAAGGAAGTTCACCGGCATTATCAGGTTGCGATGCACAACCTTCACTTGCCCTGTGGAATCATCCATCAGCTTAAAGGTGTGACTCTCATCATTTTTGTCAAAAACTGTATAGACAACACTCTCCCAGCGATCGGCAAGTTTTCTTTTGCCACGTCCCTTTTTGTTGGCCAAAAGGACACGATCACCAATCACTACTGGCGCTCCCCGCACCTTCCGGTTGTAGAGGTCCGTGTGACGCTTCAAATTTTTGCGTGCCACCTCCTGCGCCAAATCCATGGCCTCTTTGAGGTCCCTCCTCAACGTCTGGACATATCGATCATAGTCCATGATGTCTTGGTGCTCAATAACAGAGCCAAAAATCACATCAATCGGCAGTCTTGGCACTCTGCCAAACATCAGCAGAAATGGCGCATAGCCAGTCGTCTCATGCACCGTACAGTTGTAGGCGAATGTGAGAGCTTTCAGTGCATCAGGCCACCTTTGCTTGGCTCTGGGGGGTAATGCACGAATCATGTTGCCCAAGGTACGGTTCATCCTCTCGCAGGAGCCGTTTCCCATCGGATGGTATGGGGTCGTGTGAGACTTCTGGACACCTGCCACATTCAACAGCTCGGCAATGAGCACACTCTCAAAATTAGCTCCCTGATCCGAGTGAAGGCGTTTCGGAAAGCCGTAGATGCAAAAGTAGTTATGCCAGAGTTGGTGTGCTACTGCCTTAGCAGACTGATTGGGGCATAGAAAAGCCTGAGCCATCTTAGTAAAGTGGTCTGTGACCACAAGCACATCCACTGATTTGTTTGCCGAATCCTCCGCAGACCAAAAATCTATGCAGACCAGTTCAAGGGGCTCTGATGTTCTGATGTTCTCCAAAGGTGCTCTCGCCTCTGGCTCAGGCGACTTGCTAACAACACACCTTCTGCAGCACCGTACATACTCTGACACATGTTTGGCCATACCAGGCCAGTAGAATCTATGCCTGGCCAGATAAAGTGTTCTTTGTTGTCCCTGATGACCGGCTTCATCATGGACGCCTTTCAGTACAGCAAGACGCAAGGTTGGCGGAACAACATACAGATAAGTCTTTGTCTTTGTGACGGGATTCTTGGAGACTCGATAGAGCACACCATCTCTCACAGTTAACTTGTCCCAAGCCCTAAGAAGTCTCTTCATATCAACCGGTTCACTTGCTCGCTCCCTCCTCGAGGGTCTCTGTCCCCTTTCCACATAGGAGATCACTCTGCTCAGCACATCATCACGCCGCTGGTGTCCCACTAGGTCATCATGCGAGAAGGGTTCAGAGGCAGACTGGTTCGGCGGAATCACAGTCTGAGAGCATTGGGGTAGAAGGAGAGCATGTGGCCACACCCTGGACTCATGTTCACTATGAGCCTGGAAGACAGCTCCCACTTCAGAAGACGTCAACATTCCAGCCCGCTCAACAGCCATGCACTGAGAAACAACAGGCTGGTCAGTGCTTGAGGCCTTATCAGCTGAGTGAACAGTCCATCTGAAGGCCTCCTGAACTCCACCAGTGGCGACTGCCTCCGCTTCTGCCAGAAGTTCATTATATGGAACCCTTATCAACCGGTGGGAGGCCCTGGGGTGCACGAAGGGCTCCCTGCTCAGCGCGTCAGCAACCACATTTTTAGGACCAGGAATGTACTTTATGTCAAACTGGAAAGGCGCTAGCTTTGCGATCCACCTCTGCTCACATGCATCCAGTCTTGGCTTAGAAAGTATGTAAGTGAGAGGGTTATTATCCGTCCAAACGGTAAACTGATGACCCCTCAACCAGTGATGGAACTTGTCGCACACCGCCCACTTCAATGCAAAGAACTCCAGCCTATGCGCTGGGTACTTGGACTGTGCATGATTGAGTGTCTTACTGGCAAAGGCGATCGGTCTTGATGTAGAAGCCCCAGCAGGAACTTGCGACAACACGGCACCAAGGCCACTGCTGGAGGCATCAACAGAGAGCAAAAAGGGCTCCTCAAAATTAGGATGGGCCAGGAGCACTCGATCCAACAAGGCCTGCTTCAGCTCATTGAAAGCTGCCCTGCATTCATCCGTCCAGTCCTCCCCACACAGTTTTGTACGCACCGGCCGGTGCTTTCGCCGTGAACCACGAGGGCCTTTATCCCCAGATGTCAGCCGAAAGAGAGGTTTTGCGATGGATGAGCAGTTCTCAATAAATTGTTGGTAGAACATTACCATCCCCAAAAATGAGCGGACCTTCTGTTGGGATGGAACACTCGAACCTTCTTCCATAAGGTCTGCCTCTGCAAGGGATGTAATGGATGCTATTTTGTCAGGGTCCGACTGTATCCCATCAGCATTTACAATGTGCCCTAAGAATTTCACAGACTGTCTCAGAAAATGGCACTTCTTTGGAGCCAACTTGAGGTTGTGAACCTGGAGTCTCTGGAACACCATATGCAAGCGCTCCAGTGCCAATTCTTCTGTGGGGGCAAAAACCAGAACATCGTCAAGATAACACAGCACACTGAGGAAGTTCTGATCCCCAAAAATGCCTAGCATCATCCTCATGAAGGTGGCCGGACTGTTGCACAGTCCTTGTGGCATACGATTATATTCGTACAACCCAAATGGAGACGTAAATGCCGTGTACTTACGGTCCTCCTCATGCACCTCCACATTATAATAACCCGAAGTCAAGTCCATTGTGGAGAACAATCCGTTCCCCCCCAAAGCAGCCAGTGCGTCAGCCGGATGCGGGAGTGGGTGAGCATCTTTGACAGTTCTAGCATTAAGCCAGCGAAAGTCATTACAGATTCTCAACTCACCAGACTTCTTCCAAACTAAGACCAGTGGTGATGCAAACTCACTGCAAGACTTCCGAATTATTTCACGTTCCTCCATGTCATTCAGAGCCTGTCTTAGTTTTTCATAATGCGTCGGCGGCACACGTCGGCATGGCAACCGGAATGGCTTGTCGTCCACAACTCGGATTCGATGTAGGCAGCCGTTAGCCTTGCCGCAATCCAGCTTGTCTCTCGAGAAGATAGACTCAAACTGGGCTATGAGGCCAACCAGTTTCTCTCTGCCAGCCGGCGAAACTGCACATGAATCAATGTCGATATCAGACAGCCCCAGATTTCGCAGTACTGCATGTAAGGGGCTACAACACCCTGTCATCTCCTGTGAGGCTGAATCATCAGGCAGAGTGGAAACATCGGTGACTAGACTCTGCTCATCATGGCACCAAGCTGGGCTAGTAGACCGTTGCATGTTCTGTTGCAAGTAGGAGCCAGTGGGGGTGAAATTCTCCACCGCTGCACAGGGGGACACGTCAGCCAACTTCATGTTCCGTTTCAGGGTTATCGGCTTGTCAAAGGGGTTCAGCACTTTCACAGGGAGCCAACCATCCCTGTTTAGATGCGCTACAGTTCTCCCAACCATAACTGACCTCGGACCAGACCTTGACCCGGTGGGCTCTACAACTACAGCACTGCCCACCTCCCCACTATTCACTAGCTGCAGCCTGCCCCAAACCAGGTGTTCTGTCAGGGGCTCTAATGTTACAGCTCTCTTTAGCTTGACAGTTCCGATCTTATCACCAACATGCCCTGGGGCCACCACTCCTGACATTGAACTCAGCAGATTTTTATTAGGCTGTTCTTCAGCACTCAGGGTCTTGCTGCATTCCCCTCCTAAATCTCCCTCTTCCCTCAGGCAATTACCCAGATATCTCATTAGGTTACTGCCCAGAATGAGGTCCTCACTCTGCCCTGCGACCACCAACATTGGCACAACAACTTTGCAACCATACATCTCCACCGTAATGTCACACACACCTGATGGAACTGTCCTCGAACCACCACAGCCAATCAGGACAACATCAGTGGGTTGCAAGGTGGGGGTCTGCAGCACTGCATGATGTAATAGTTGGGGCATCATATTGGTGCTGAGGGTGCAGGCCATAGAGCCACTGTCAAGCATGGCTTTAACAAACACTTTGCCCCCCAGGGTCACATTTTCATAGAACAGCTCATCATGCTGTTTTAGTCTGTGTGTGTTCTGAATAATCGGTCGCCGGCCTAACTGGCGCTCCTCACAAACAGTGTGGTATACAGATTCTAAATCATCAAAATCATCCTTTTTGGGGGCGATTTCAGGCCTAACACTTGCCCCCTCCACATGTAGGCCATCTAGTTTCCCAGGTGCTGGGTGGCTGATTCAGGCCCCCTCACTCTGACAGACACGGCCCTGGGGCATTGAGCCCGTGTGTGGTCGCCAGCATGGCAGATGAAACACAGCTGATGGGCTCTACAGTGGTGATACGTAGAGTGTTCAGTGTCACCACAAATCACGCAAGGCACAATTTTGCGTGTTTGGGTCCGGGGGACCCTGGCATCATCCTTAGCAGGCAGCTTTGCTTGTCGAGGCTGTCCCTCCAGGACTTTCTCTAACAGGGCTATCACATGATCAAGACGATCAGCAGGTGGTTGTGCATTAAGGTTGGTAAGTAATGCTGAGGTAGGGGTAGGTGATGGTGTAATACACTTACTGCTGCCTGTCGCCTGCTGCACATTGGGACTCACCTCCTGTCGCCGAAAACTCAAGGCACTGACTGCACTAAACTGAGGGGTGCACTTCTGGTCCTTGCCATGCTCCAGCAATTTCTCGTGCACATCAGCAACCGTCCACTGCTGCAGGGGCTTGCACTTGAAAATAAGAGACAGTTCTGAGTCTGGACAGTGACGGATAAACATAGCAGTCAGCTCTTTTGTCAGATATGCAAAGGACTTATTTTGTCTCTTCAGACAGTCTTCTGTCACCTCCATGGCTCTGTTCAACCTGAGCCAGTAGTCAAACGGTGTTTCACCTGAGGTGGGTAGTGTTGCATAAAAGTCAGCTAAAGGCATGCTTGAACAGGCAGTGTCACTGAAGTGCTGCTTTAAGATCTCAAAAATGGGCTCCGGGCCCCTCTCAAGACACACAGATGGCTTACTACGTATGCCCACCTTGACTATTTCTCGTGCCCTCCCCAGCAGTTTACTTAGCACATCATCAGCTTGATCAGCAACTGGTACCCCTCTTCTCTTAAAAAAAGTCATCATCATTTCCTCCCATTCCTGAACACTGTATGTATCACAGCCATCCCCTCTAAAACACACAGGTTCTTTAACATCAGACTTTACAATCACATTCAATAGTGAGGGTTCTGATAACACATTATTGGCAGACCCAACAACACTGTTTCCCACTCCAAAGCCCAACCGAGATTCAAGACAAGAGGCAATGCTTTCCCCAATAGAAAACCCAATTTGCGTCGCCATCTCTGCATAAAGGTTCTCTTTTGTGGGACTGGTTTCTGATCTAGCATTTTGTAGATCATCACAGTTCACATCAATAGGGCTTTCATTCAACTCAGTAAGGACAGGCTTAGGTGTGGATGAAACTGGAGCTGTCAGCAACCTTGATCTGCCTCTGCCAAATGACTGCAGAGGGGTAAAACCAACTGCCCCCCTTCCCCTGCCAAAACTGGGAAAATCTGCCATGGCTCAGCAGTGAGTCTCCCCCTTTTTTCTTTTTTTTTTAAAACTCTCCAAAAAAAAGAAAGCACAGAACCCCACCCCGATGTCTCTAAAGAACGCAGAAAATGGCGGGACTAAGAAAAGCCAGTCTCCCGCGACTTTTCCACCTTCCAGGAAGTAGACGGCCCGTCGCGGTCGCAGGATTGCAGGAGCTTGGGTCACGGCACCAGTGTAACCGGTTTCTGCTTCATCCTGCTGTAACAGTTCGGCCCAAACAGACTCCTCGACTCTGCGTTGTGTTGTGTTTTAAGAAAACAAGGAGTCTCTGATCGATGTCACTTTATTTCCTGAATGGAAACAATGGTGTTCTTTATCAGTGCACAGGCTCGCCACACACCACTCCGCACAGCACACTCTCGTATGGCTACGGCAGACTGGCAGCGATTACTGCCGCAATATTACAATTTATAATATACAAGAAAGTAACAGCAACAACAAATGATGTACCTGAATGGAAACAACGGTGTTTTATCAGTGCACAGGCTCGCCACACACCACTCCGCACAGCACACTATGGCAGAACATCCCATTAGCATTCCGCTTTAGCATACAGTTTTACACAGTAATAAACAAATGAAAAGTACATAAAACTGGTGTTGGACATGTGTCCACTAAGCACTTATTACACTCGGTGCCCATCAGTTAATCAAACGTCTTTTATATGTCTGTACTACTTAGCTATATCGTGTGCGGAGCAATACAACTCACCTCTTGTATGGCTACGACAGACTGGCAGCGATTACTGCAGCCAGCCTCCCCTAACCAGCCACACCGAGAGGGGGGGCGCTGTTTCCCCATTACACTGACATTTGTGGCAAGTGGAATAATACCACATAAACACTGTTACATATGGACACTGTTTCATACATCAACAGCTCTGAAAATCACTTTTAAAGTAATGTAGAACATGATCTCTCTCACTCTCAGCGTCTCCAAAAACCCAGCAAACTGACAATCACCTCTAAACAAGGGGGTTAGTTTATAGGTTTTTTATCAGGCGCAACACCATGTAATGCATGGATGTTAGACTCTTTCACCAGACCATGCTGCTAGCCCAACCACCAGGCTCAGGGTCTCTGAGCTCTAACCCCGGCTGCCAAATGTGCCTCTGAGCCTCTTGTGCCTTTTCACCACCAGACTAAGTTTGTAGTCTCGTCTCACCTACTAATATTATTTTATTACAGGACAATATTCAGCTAGGTTACTACTTTGACTTTCTTACTTTGAGCCCATTTCTGAGCCCATACATTATCAAATTTTTACTTGAGTATTTCTGACACTAGCAGCTATACTTCTACTTAAGTAAAAAATGCCTGCACTATCGGTATAAAGCTGTCTGTAATTCTTTAACAGTTCATGCAAAAATTATAAATTAAACCTGCACCACAGCTAACTCTTTTTAATAACCAATAACAAGTGTATTTCTTAGATCTACTGATACAGCCAAAACACTCTGCTTGTATAATGCCATATTCTCTCCCAGCGTACCCTTGTCTCACGACAGGGTGATTCCCAAAGTACGACTCAATAAACAGAGACTCTAAAACCAGAACAGAAAGATAAAGTTGGAAGATCAAAGATTAAGGTTTGTGTTTTTATAGCACGAAGTAAACTATCCCCTTGTCTTCTAGGCCTTGGCGTGCGTACCTTAGAAGTCAGATTATACATTAGTCATACTTCCAAAAGCATTTTGAATTCCATTTATAACTGAGATGTCAAGCTGATATCAGACATCTTATGCTCACCAGGAGCATGTATCCCCAACTTCAAAACCTTAAGGTGTCAAATTCACAAGCCCAACATGGGCTCTTTCAACACAGGGGCCAGAAGTGCATGTCACCCTTTACTGACACACTGTAAAAGTTCAATACAGGGCAACGTGGCTAACAGCCTTGGAAACGCTTTACATGAAATAAAACTTTTTAGAAAACCCTTTACAAGAATAAATGTGATGATCTGTTTTACCTGAATCAAATGTATTAGTTTGTTTACTTGAAATAAAACTTGTTTTGGAAACCCTGTACATGAAGTAAAAAGTATCATGTTGTAAGTTCTGGCATTAATATTTCCAGCTGATAAGGACACATATTGCATTTCAAACACTTCATATCCTACCCGCCCTCTAAGATCACCCCACTTCCAGATCACGCCCCCTTCTGTTATTTTAAAACAAGACCGCCGTCTCATTCCTCCAAAACCTTTCTTAGCTCAAAACAGAGAGAAGGATGGAGTCTGCACCCCTGCGTCACACTGAGGAGGAGGACAGTTCCTCGGACGAGGGCACAATAGTACCCGACACGCCCGGTTACTATCGCCCCTTGGAGAAGCAGCAGCAGCAAGCCGTCGAGCTTGACGGTTGGGCATATTCTTTATTTATCGATACCGTGAAAACCGCAGTGTATCATCTAGTCAACCTAGTAATCAACAAGTACCTCACTGACGAATGCAGCGGGTGTAAGTTCGATCACCCCAGCCAGAGACAGCACGAGTGTCTGCAAGTCTTGGAGGATGACTTTTACGCTGAAAATTATCACAGCATCAGAAAAAGACTCCTCACCCCTCGTTTCATTCCTTCCATTCAACGTCTGCTGATTGCTCGCAACATCAAAATGGACGACGTCAAAGTCCGCACGGTGGCAGAGACTCTCTTGCACGAACTGAAATCAGTAAGGAAAGTCTTTGACGCCATCGCCGAGGCATACGACAATCTGGTAGGGTTGGACGTGGTGAAAATCAGACAGCTACGCTTGGTCACAGAGTGTTACAAAGGAGGCTGCTAATGTTTTCTCTGAAACACTGATTCTTTCCAAAAAAAACAAAAAACGTATTGTACCGTATCTTTCAAACAGCTACCCTGCTTATTTTTTCAAACATGTATCCAGATTTTTCTTTCTTAAAATGTGTAACCTGCATTTTACCACATTTTTAAAAGCATGTATCCTTTTTCAAACATGTATCCTACATTTAGCCCATTTTTAAAACATGTATCCTGATATGGCCACCCTTCCAAGGCCCTGACAAATTACCCGAATCACTATGGGATAAGGATAAGGACTATGTACCCACGTAAACGGTGATGAATTGTGAAGTTACAATTCTTTTCTGTAAAAAGCATTTTTATTTTTGTATATAAATAAATGTTGATGTTGTGCGACGGGATTGTGTGCTTCAATTTTACTTATAATGTGCCAAATCACTACAACAGGCGGCTCAAGGCCGTCCAGAGTAAGGATCTTGTTAGACACAGTGTTTCTAAGATTTTTACGCCCCGTTACAATAACCTCAGTTTTATCTGAACTTAGAAGCAGAAAATTAAAGCTCATTATGTGTCTAAGACACTCCGGCAGTTTAACCAATAAAAGTGGGTATCATCTGCATAGCAGTGAAAATGTATGCTATGCCTTCTAAAGCATGTGTAATGTAAATAGAACAGGTCTTTGCACAGAAGCCTGTGGAGCTTCATAATTAACCTCAGTGTATGTGAAGAGGTCTCTCCATTTAATAATAGCTATAATAAAATGTTATGGTCAGCAGTATCAAATGCTGCAATTTGGTCTAGCAGGAAAGATTTCAACATTTCAATATGAATGAAGGCTGAAAAAACTGATTAGATTAATTTTTGATGACCTTTTCTGTGGTTCTTCAAGTTTGTAACACCGAACATATTAAAGGATGATGTAAGGCTGTTTTGGGCTTAAGGTTCACAGGAACAGTTTAATTAGACAGCCGTTTACTATTTTTCTTTATTTTCTTGCTTTCATCACTGACATGTTCAATATGATAACTATATCAGATGAGAAAATAAATCCCTGTGTAGTTAAAAAAAAACTTTAATTTAATCAAACTGAAATGTTGCTGAACTCTGATGGACGTGTCTTTTAATCTTGTCAACAAGACTACGGTATCAAATCAACTTGATGAAGATCTCCTTTGAAAAATACATACGAGACAAAGTAAAAGCAGATCCCTCACAGGTGGTAGTACAAAACACAGTGACAACTTGTGTATTAGATGCCCTCACTCCAAAAGCATATATCTATATATATGGAATCTCCAAGAATATCATCCTAAAATGGCATTCAGAGGTTGTTACAGTAAAATAAAAAATTTTAAAAAGCAGAAAAACTTTCATCTGAAAAAGTTGAATTTTAGTAAAAACAATGCTATGTAGCTTGATACTGTCGTTACAGACAAAGTGGATGTTTAAAACTCTTTTGTATAAAGCGTTTGAAATGCAATACGTGTCCTTATCAGCTGGAAATATTAATGCCAGAACTTACAACACGATACTTTTTACTTCATGTACAGGGTTTCCAAAACAAGTTTTATTTCAAGTAAACAAACTAATACATTTGATTCAGGTAAAACAGATCATCACATTTATTCTTGTAAAGGGTTTTCTAAAAAGTTTTATTTCATGTAAAGCGTTTCCAAGGCTGTTAGCCACGTTGCCCTGTATTGAACTTATTTACAGTGTGTCAGTAAAGGGTGACATGCACTTCTGGCCCCTGTGTTGAAAGAGCCCATGTTGGGCTTGTGAATTTGACACCTTAAGGTTTTGAAGTTGGGGATACATGCTCCTGGTGAGCATAAGATGTCTGATATCAGCTTGACATCTCAGTTATAAATGGAATTCAAAATGCTTTTGGAAGTATGACTAATGTATAATCTGACTTCTAAGGTACGCACGCCAAGGCCTAGAAGACAAGGGGATAGTTTACTTCGTGCTATAAAAACACAAACCTTAATCTTTGATCTTCCAACTTTATCTTTCTGTTCTGGTTTTAGAGTCTCTGTTTATTGAGTCGTACTTTGGGAATCACCCTGTCGTGAGACAAGGGTACGCTGGGAGAGAATATGGCATTATACAAGCAGAGTGTTTTGGCTGTATCAGTAGATCTAAGAAATACACTTGTTATTGGTTATTAAAAAGAGTTAGCTGTGGTGCAGGTTTAATTTATAATTTTTGCATGAACTGTTAAAGAATTACAGACAGCTTTATACCGATAGTGCAGGCATTTTTTACTTAAGTAGAAGTATAGCTGCTAGTGTCAGAAATACTCAAGTAAAAATTTGATAATGTATGGGCTCAGAAATGAGCTCAAAGTAAGAAAGTCAAAGTAGTAACCTAGCTGAATATTGTCCTGTAATAAAATAATATTAGTAGGTGAGACGAGACTACAAACTTAGTCTGGTGGTGAAAAGGCACAAGAGGCTCAGAGGCACATTTGGCAGCCGGGGTTAGAGCTCAGAGACCCTGAGCCTGGTGGTTGGGCTAGCAGCATGGTCTGGTGAAAGAGTCTAACATCCATGCATTACATGGTGTTGCGCCTGATAAAAAACCTATAAACTAACCCCCTTGTTTAGAGGTGATTGTCAGTTTGCTGGGTTTTTGGAGACGCTGAGAGTGAGAGAGATCATGTTCTACATTACTTTAAAAGTGATTTTCAGAGCTGTTGATGTATGAAACAGTGTCCATAGAGACATGGATCAACTCTGTTTATGGCACTGAGTGTTAAATTGTGACAGTTTCAATAAAGCCTGCAAAATTCTTGCATTTATACTGGGGAGCAAGGAAAAGTTAGACGTTGGTTGTACTATTGAAAATCAGTTTCATAAAAAAACCAATTAAACAGATATGAAGAAGAATGTGTTTGTAAAACTAGCGGTAAAGTATGGGAACTATAGGGGAGACTGTTTCTGCTATCAAAACAGTTTGTGTTGTTAATCCTGAATGATTCTTGGTCACAACATTTTACTCCACACACATTTGGAAAATCGTATAGTTTGACAATAAATATCCCAGTAAAGATGCTTTATTTCTTAACAAATATGCAGACGGAGTGATCTTTATCAAAAGTAGAAGTTATATCTGTAGCTAAACCGTTGTACACAAGAACTTTAAAAATCTATAGTGTGTGAGGTTGTGTAAGTAAGGGGTGGCTTGCCCTTCTCGCCCGCGTGTGACAAACCATCTGTTGGATCATGGATTTGACACCTCAGCATTGTGAAAGTGAGGAAACATGCTTCTGGTTGAGCATAAGATTTCTGCTTACAACTTAGAATCTCACTTCTAAATGAAATTAAAAATGTTTTTGTAAGTATGGCTAATGTATACTTTGACTTCTAATGCATTCACACACACGTACGCACACGCACACGAGCAACATCAACACAGAGAAGAAGAAGAGGGGGTAGTTTACTACGCATCATAAAAATTTAAAAAAAAAAAAAAAACGCAATCATTAATCTTTCAACTGTATCTTTCTGTTCTGAATTTAGAGTCCTTGTTTGTTTACTGAGCCGTACTTTGGGAGTCATACTGTTGTGATACTGGGGAGAAAAGGGTAAGGTGTGCGAGACTAAACCATTACACACAAAACTTCAAAAACCTAAAGAGTGTGTGAGACTGTTAGCTGTGTTGTCCAGCAATAAACTTATCTACAATGTGTTAGTAAAGAGCGACTTGTACTTCTGTCCCATTAAGCAATGGTTTTTACAAATTTCACTGTAATCTATAAAAGGAATCTGGATTAAAATAGAACATAGTAGTGTTGGATTAAGTGCAGGAAACACTAGTATAAGGTGTCTATGGAACAAATCTCCTTCAACATTCATAATGACCAAAGTGAGGACTACAGACATGCCTCTCAGCCAGCTGATTGTGTTTAGGGTAAAAGCATCTATATACACTTAGACTGCTCCACATTTTAGTGAGTTAACTCTGGATGTCTGCGGGTTTTGTCAACTTTGGGTGAACAAAAGCAGAAAAACGGTAAAAGATTCAGACATTGAAAGTCTGGTTTATTTCATGAATACAATGAAACATTTTACAGTCCACAGAGCAAAGTAGCATACATGATAATGGATACTGCAACATAACACGGACAGTGAGAAGTAAAACTCATCGTCTTAACAGCTCTTATATTCTTTAAACTTAAAATAAACCTTTGAAATTAGATTTTAGTGTTTTAAGTCATGTATTTAAAAAAAAAGATGAGTCAACACTTGTTTCTCCCAGCAGCCTTACTGAGGTGACACTTTAACAATGCTTCATATCACAGTCTTTATGATGAAAAACATGTTCTCTCATTAGCAGATGTAGCAGAATACATTTATTGCAATGTATGAGCTACACTTCTTGCAAAAAAAAAAAAAGCTGATTGGAAATGCATTCAAAAAAAAAAAAAAAGCTCCTGCCCAGCCTTGACCTTCCTTCTGCCAGCACGCATGCACACACACACACACACACACACACACACACAGAGATCATTAATACAAAGGTTTGCAACAGCTTTTGGATTTTCACTCTTTGACGGCTTTAATATGAACAGCCACATAAAATTCATTCAGATGTTTTGCCTTTGCTTCAATTAAGATGTGTCTTTAAATCTACAACACCTTTCTTGTTCAAAAAGTTTACTGACATGGTAAAGAAGTAGCTAGGGCGCTCAGTAAGTATGAACAACAATAGCTTAGGGACACTTTCTCAAATAAAGAGGATTTCATCATCTGCAGTTCGTGAAAAAAAGTGCCACATTAAAAACAGATCAATAGATCTACAAATAATGGATACAGACTCTTTTCAGCTATAGAGGTAAAGGTATACTTCATGCACTTATCAACATACAGTTTAAAGGCGTGCATTAGAGTGCATTGGTGCACATTTGGGTATCGTTTATGGTTATACCACTGTGAATTTTGCTATATAAATATGCTCAAGAGTCTATCATATGTTTGACATCCAGCTAAAAATTCGAAAATATATATTTTTAAATCAGTAACTTTGCAAATTTAGAGGAAATGTTTTTTGGACAACAAATGAGTCACGTTTTAAAAACAGTTTGAATAATCTGCGCTGACAGACTGACATTTATGAAGCGCTGGCTATAACACACATGCTTACGTGTGAAAGGACCACGGATGTCTTGGAGCAGAGAACCGCGTTGTATTGTTGCTTTTCTCTTATGCATAAGCAACGCCGGCTGGTCAGAAACGCTCTGTGTGGGTAGAAAATGGTCTGCACCGGCGCTGGTCCTGACGCGAAATGGCGAGGGTCTCACGCTCTGAGAAGCGGTTCATATAGGACCGGGTGCTTCCAAAAACAATAGATGGGGGGGCCTATAAATCTGGGGTCGATACAGCTGCAGGGCATCACCTTGCTGTGCAAGTTTAAAACAATGAGGGTGGGGCACGCAGGTGTTGAGCTCCGGTGTAACTGGCCAAGATAGGCCTAAGGGTCCGCTGTTGCTGGCTACTTCAGAAAATAGGCGAGACCCTGCTCGACTGGTACATCTGCGGGGCTTTTACCTTCTCGAGGAATTACAAAAAGAGCCGATACCGGCCACTTCAAACAATAGGTCGGGTCCCCGCTCGACTGGTACACCTGTCGGCTTTTACCTTTTCCTAAGGAATTTCAAAAGAAACGATACCTCCTACTTCAGACAATAGGTTGGGCCCTTGTTCGCATGGTACTGTCAACAACTAAGTGATACACTTATCTTTTGTCTTCCTAAGGAATCACAACAATTAAATGATACCGGCAGTGGGCTTTTGCAATCCTGATGAAAATACGGAGCGGGTCTGTGCGAGTGGTTTTGGTAGTATCACTGCAGCGTTTATTTTCTAAAGGGCTGAATGTTATTTGCGACCATCTGTTGTGTTAAAAACTACTCTGAAACCATGAAACCCCTTACGGAAGAAAATGATCCGTTTTTAAATAAATAAAAGGCATGTATCGCTGCATGCTGTGACATCAGAATCACAAAATGAGTGTGATTAAAACAGGATTAGTTTGAAAAGAGCGCTACTGGTTGCTTTGGGGGAAAAGGTGACATCATGTGCAACGTGTTTTAGAAGTAGGCCTATAGCATTTATTTTCTAAAGGGACTTTATGTTATTTGTAACCATTTACTGTGTTAAAAACTAGCTAGCTGTGTCTCCCTCTTAGTTCAACATTCCGAAATCCCGATTTTTAAATAAAATGATCGCATCAACCCGTCAAAGAAACCCCAGTACATGCGTAAAACTAGTTAAATTAAAACTAGTGGTTTGATTAAATGAAACGCTTGTGAACAAGCTGAAATTACCCGTACAGAAGAAATTCCCGTTTATACCGTTTTTAAAATAAAAGGCATGCATCTCTGCATGAGGAGACATTGTCAGAATCACAAAATGAGTGTGATTAAAACACAATTACCAACACTTTTGACTAGATGTAAATAAAAAGCATTTGTTAAGGCGCACTGTGAACAAAAACGGCTTCCACCCCTACATGCCAAAACAAAGAATTGCTCTTAAGGACACATATGTCTGCATAAATGAATGTTGAGACACGCCAAAGTGAGAAAAAATAGTTTAATTAAAAACCCTATGGTTTGATTAAATTAAGTTAAAAACACATGAACTCATATGACCCCACCGTGTGTTTCCACACATGAACTCGCATAACCCCAGGACCTGAACGCGCATGCGCACACGCACGAAACCGGTCAAACTGGTTCTCAAACCGGTTTGGTTGGCCGCCATCTTGGATTGCTGCCATCTTATTACTACTAACAATACCAGTGGAAAAAAATCAATCAGGCTTACCAATCTGACAAAAGTGTCATCGAAGTTGTACCATCTGTCATCATGCTCATCATCCTGAGATTTGATTGTTACGGTGTAATGTCCGGATCGCAAGTCACCAAAGTGCTCGACAAATGCATAAAGCTCATAGGTCTGGTTCTGATAACGAGTAAAAAAAAAGAAAAAAAAAGAGCTAAATTAGTATAACGAATCAGAAAATAAAAAGTAATGACAAAATAATGAATTATTTAGTATACCTCTGGTATTTGTAGAGTCTTAGGAACTATCACTGCTTGTGTTATTTTCATGCATACTGGGTATCGATGGTCAAATTTAAATCTCTTCAGCAGCAGCGTCAAAACATCTGGATGATGCCTCATTTCCAATTTCTAATTGAAACACAGAAACATTATTCTTTTATGTTTTTATAAAAGAGTTGGAAATTTCTATGACTGGCAAATAAAAACACTGTAGTACTTTCCGCACTATAAGGCGCACTTAAAATCCTTTAATTTTCTCAAAAATCGTCAGTGCGCCTTATAATCCGGTGCGCCTTATGGATGAATTCTGGTTGTGTTGACTGACCTCGAACCGATTTTATGTGGTACACGGCGCTCAAAAGTCTGTCAAAAAATGTTTTAGTATGACTTTGGTAAGCTAAGCTGCACCGCTTGATGGACTGTCAGTGCATTACGGCTACCGTAGTCAGCAGCCTCGTGGACTCATAGTAATCTGGGTCCAAAACTCCGTCCCTTCAGGTCTAAAATTAAATGAACACTAAGGCACACAGAGAGTTAAAAACTGTCTAAATTCTTCCATCTTTAATAAAATGATCAGTGTTGCTGCTTTACCAGGTGTAACAATTGAGTTTAACATCCAGGCATTCCATGAAAACAGAATTTATTACATTTAACGGAGTTCAAAGTTAGCAGGAAGTTAGCTCGCTGGTTTTGTTAGTAGCCTAAACATCATGTACCATGTTATGACTGAGAGATTTGTGGAAAAAAATAAAACATACAGCCCTGCTGTCACTTCCAACATAAATGAAGACAGAAAACAACACAGCAGTGACGTTTGTAGGGTTACTGAAGTTGGGCTAACTGGTATAAAATCATGTGCTACGTGCTGATCGCTAGCGACACAGCTATGTTAGCATAACATAAAGCATAACACAGTGGGCCCAAAACATCCGCTTCAGGTCCCAAAGTCAAACGAACACTGCGGCATCACTGAGAGTTAAAAACTGTCTAAATTCTGACATCTTTAATAAAATGACCAGTGTTGCTGCTTTACCAGGTGTAACAATTAAGTTTAACATCCAGGCATCCATGAAAACAGAATTTATTAAATTTAATGGAGTTAGAAGTTAGCAGGAAGTTAGCAGAAAGTTAGCAGTACATTAGCTCGCTGGTTTCGCTAGTTACCTAAACATGATATACCATGTTCTGACTGAGAGATTTCTGGAAAAAAATAAAACGTACAGCCCTGCTATCACTTCCAACATAAATGAAGACAGAAAACTACACAGCAGTGACATTTGTAGGGTTGGGCTAGTTGGTATATAATGCTGTGCTATGTGATCGCTAGCGACACAGCTATGTTAGCATAACATAAACACAGTGAAGCTGGAGGATGAACGCTAACTTTTTTCCACTCAATAAAAGTTCCTGATGGTTTTTGATAAATGCAATCGCATGGAAAGATGCTGTAAACGGACCAAACTGCAGTCAGGAGAACAACTGAGATAATCCATCCGCAAACGAGGTTAGTCATTAATATAAGATAAGATAACCTTTATTAGTCCCACACATGGGAAATTTGTTTTGTTACAGCAGAAAGTGGACAGTGTAAAGTTACATAGCAAAAATTATAAGGGGTTTAATGCGCCTTATACTCCGGTGCGCCTTGTGTATGAAAACAGACCCGTTCATCGACAGAGCACCTTATAATCCGATATGGTCCAAAAAATTTGATCAATAATGAGGTCACAACATTTTAAGATGAAACTGATTTATATATATATATATGTGTATATATATATATATATATATATATATATATATATATATACACATATATATATATATATATATATATATATATATATATATAATATATATATATATATATATATGTAGGTGAACTGTTATCTAGAAGGTTATGGACAGACATTATTTGCTTGTTTCCATCTCAGTGACTTCAGCGACTTTGATGTATCTGCCACACAGTGGAAATTTGTATTTGTCTTTCATAATTGGTTTTGTGTCATGGGTTTGTCCTGAGGTGGCCTATCAGCTGGTAAAAAGACCTATTTAAAAGGAAGCTGGATGAGCACTGCAGGAAGCCCAGATATGAAGACAAGGAACTCATAGAAGCCAGGTGTTGGAAAGATTCTGCTGCCCGATTGTCAGGGGCGTAATGCAGCGACCCAGTTCTGACAGCAGGAATGGTGACAGTAGGAGACAACGCATGTGATCGACAGCAGGGCAGAGGTGCACCTCTGCCTGCATTTGTGAGTAGTGTCTCCACTGTTGTTTACCGGGTTCAGCTGTGTTGAGGGAAGGTCGCCATGGCTATTAGCCAGGCCAGCTTCCCGGACAATGGTTATGGCCAGTATTTGTCTGTTTACAGGGTGATGCCATGAGAGAAGATGTTGTGGCATCGAGTAAGAGGCTCGAGTGCAGAGTGCAAGCTGGGCTGTTATGGGACGAGCCCGGTGGAGGGACAAGACGGAGATGTGAGCCATCTCCTTGACCTTCTGGGACCAGGCTGGCGTGATCCCCACTCAAAAGAGAAATTGCTCCTCTGTTTTCAACTACGAGGAATATTCACCATGGCTTTGTAGGACAATGGGATCATGGGACTGTGGGGGATTTCAGTGCACAGGGAACATTACATTTTATAAGTTTTGTTAGAATTGTTTGTTCATTCCTGGGGGATTTTAGTGTAATGACAACATTTTATTGCTTACATTTTTGTAGAATAGTTTGTTCTATTTGTGCTTTCCTGCCTGGGAATAAACTTTTCCTGATAAGACCTGTAACATCTCTGTGCCCTGGGTTTCTGACTCGTTCACTCCCCCCTTGTATTTAAGTACAACAGTACGACATTCTGGTGCACCACCTTTAGTGTCTACATATATTTGAATTATTACAAATGATGTACTGCCAGGTGTATATAGAGGCTGAAGCTGTGGGAAGGCCTACAACATCAATCTCCAGAGATTTTTACTGCAACTCAAGGAAAATCAGCTCAGTGATGCTGGAAAAATAAGACCTGGTGAAGTAGCAGACAGCCTTTTGTGATCTGGAAAAAACACAAAAATCCGTGCTCCTTACAAAATGTCAAAGTTAAATTCTAGACATGCAAGATTATCTATGTTTTTTTGGCAGTTTTAACTTCACCATTACTTACCGCACTGGTTTCCATAATGTTAAACCAGATGCCCTTTCCTTTCAGTTTTCTAAAGAAACCAAACAGCACGATCTCCTGTAAGTTTACGCTCAGTCATGGGTACATTCAGGAACAGCTGATCAGCTGACCTGAGAGAGCATGTGGGTGTATATGGCTGTAGCAACTCAGAGAGATAAGATGGCGCTAGGCCATGGAGGGCTTTAAAAGCAAATAAAATAATTTTAAAATAAATCCTAAAAAGAATGGGCAGCCAGTGAAGTGAAGCTAAAATAGGGGAAATGTGCTCAAACTTTTGAGTGCCAGCTTGATTTTACGACTGCCTTAATCTGACCATCAAGCTTCAGTTCACAGTCCACTTTGACCCCCAGGTTTGTGACAGTTGGTTTATTATACTGGGCCAAGGTATCTAAATACACATTGGGGGTCTCAGTGGGGTTACCAAAAACCATAACCTCAGTCTTTTTGCCATTGAATTTTAAAAAGAAACATCCAAGCCTAAATGGCATCAAGACACTGAAGTAATGGCTGTACAGAATATTTTCCTTTTTTCTTTAGAGTGACATAGATCTGACAGTCATCAGCATAGAAGTGAAATGCAATGCCGTGTTTTCCCAGTATAGAACCAAGAGGGAGCAGATATAAAGAAAAGAGGAGGGGGCCTAGAACTGAGCCCTGTGGGACACCACACAAGAGAGGAGCAGAGGACGACACAAGGCCACAGAGACTGACACAAAAAGTTCTCCCCGCCAAGTAGGACCTGAACCACTCCAGTGCTGTGCCCCTAATGCCCACCCAGTGCTACAAACGAGAGTGTAAAATGGCATGATCCACTGTATCAAAAGCAGCTGTCAAATCTAAAAGCACAAGAACAACACAGTCGCCAACGTCAGTAGCTAAAAATATGTCATTAAAAACTTTTAAAAGGGCTGATTCAGTGCTATGAAATGGTATAAACCAGACTGGAAAACCTGTAAAATATTTTGCTTTTTTCAGGAAGGTCATTAATTGGCTGTGAACTATTTTTTCAAGAATTTTGGAAAGAAAAGGTAGTTTGGACATAGCCCTGTAATTTGCAAGAATTGTAGGATCAAGAACAGTTTTTTTAATCAGGGGTCTGACTACAGCATGTTTAAAATCTTTAGGGACTACACCTGACACCAAACTGTGGTTTACCAGCTCAAGAACCAAAGGTCCAACTGTTGGTAACACCTTTTTTAAGAGTCGAGGAGGGACAGCAACATTTGGAGACCCTGCAGGCTTAAAACGACTAAGAGTCTCCTTTAAAGAGGACAGAGTCACCGGCTCAACCCTGTCAAAGACAGCAGAGCAGGAAGCAGAGACTGAGGGGTCATGAGCAGAAGGAGAGAGTTGAGCCCTCCCTGGTGGAGGAGTCACAATAAAAAAAATGTAAAAAATTTTCACAGGCTGCAGACGAAGGCTCGATACAGTCAGTGGTGCACTAAGAACAGAGTTAATAGTTTTAAATAAAACACGCGGGTTGTGACAGTTTGACAGAATAATGTCAGATAAGTTATATCTTCTGCCACTTCTGTCCCATTTGAGAGACTGTTGTTACTTGCAGGTCACATAGTAACAAAAAAAAGTGAGCTGCCTTGAGCTCTGAAAATTTGAACAGGCTAGTTTGTCTAAGTAACTGGCTGAAAGAGACAGACATGGAGGTATTGTGAGTCCAATGGGTTTGTTATTTTTTGCACTAAAATGCTTGATGATCACACAATTTTAGCCTAATGTACAAAATAATTTTGGCTAAGGTTACTCAGAGTTTGAATGTGAAGCTGGTCAAAAAACCTTTTATGGTTCAGCGTTATTTTTTTAAGAAAAACTGCACTTTATGTTCAAAGTTTTATTATTATTATTTAAAGACAATACCATGTTGAAAACGTAATTAAAGTACTTAAACAGCACTTTATTTTTAAGTCTGCCCAATTTTGGTCAGGGATATTATTTTTTTCTCTGTTTTGGATTGAATTGCAGTTTAAATGCTTTTTTCCATAAATGAAAAGAGCTTGAGTTTACAATATCCATGTCCATGTCTATTATTTGATTCTGTCGCCCACTAAAACCCTTTTCTTGTGCGATTAAATGTGATTAATCTAGATTAATTAATTCCAAAGCCTCTAATTAATTAGATAAATTTTTTTAATCGAGTCCTACCCCTATACACATATACACACACACACACTCCCACCTGGGGCGTCTGTATCCAGGGGTCCTAAAGTTAGACCCCCTTGCTAAGCGAGCCTACAGCAGACATGAGCGAGAGAGATAAATATGAAGTCATGCTGACTCAGACGTCACCCGGATCAACAAGGTCCGTGTCAGGTGTTGAGGAACCAGGACACCCTCATGAGAAGTGGGCTGCTGGAACAAGAAGGCATCAGTCGGCATGAGACGAAAATAGGGCGTTGTTGGAATGCTACTACGCAAGTAACCCTGGCGAAAGGGGTTACATGAATAGGATGAGGGACCAATGGAGTCTTTGATACCCAGCATCCACTTTGATGGCGAAACAATTAGTAGCTCAGTGTTCCAACATTCGGAAGAAGGAATTGCTCTCACAGCTAGAGGTTGACGAGGTTCAACACACATGCTACGGCAAGGGGGAGCAAGGACGACAGGTCAGGGGGAAGATATTGTCACCCCCACCCAAGATTGGGAACCAAGCCCCAAGTGCGATAGAAGAAGGATCATTGAGTGCAAGAGGAACTGACCTGAGAGATAGAATCATGGCGAAGCTTGAAATCTGGATGCTCAATAGCCGGTTACCAAGACTATGTGAAGTACCCTCAGAGGATCTACTAGATCAGTGGTTCTTAAAATTTACACAATGAGTACCACCTCATAAAATAAATAGCTCTTGAAGTACCACCCTTATGACCGACATCAATGTACAGTAGTATAGGCCTATTTAACACCATATACAGTTTACACAAGACAATTTTATTTGTTATATGAATGTTATTTATTTTAACTGTCATAAACAGGATGTGACGAGTGATAATAATAACAACTGTACTGCATTAAAACATTCACAGCAGGTGGGATAGCCAATCTTTAAGTGATGACGTGATGAACCCTGCTTCTGGGTCCAAACTACTCTGTTTATTAAGGCTGTTGTGTTTTTAACATGTTTTAATGCTTTGTATCTTGTTCTATTTGATCTAAACAAGCCCCTAAAAAAGTCAGTGATCAAGCCTCTCTCGGTTTTTATCATCGCTATTAATTTTAAAGCTCAGTTTTTAAAACCTTACGATGTAACTACAGCCCAGCCCATGCAGCAGTATATTAATGACTAACCTCATCTTGCAGTTGTTCTCCTGACTAAAGTTTGGTCCGTTTACAGCATCCTGCCATGCGATTGCATTTGTCCCTAACCTTCGGGAGCCCTCACGTTAGCTTTTATCGAGTGGAAAAAAGTTAGCATTCATCCTCCAGCTTCAGTGTTTATGTTATGCTAACATAGCTGTGTCGCTAGCGATCACATAGCACATCATTATATACCAGCTAGCTCAATTTCAGTAATCCTACAAATGCCACTGCTTTTTAGTTTTCTGTCTTCATTTATATCATAAGTGATAGCAGAGTTGTACGTTTTAATTTTTGCTGTGGCGATTAAGCTGCCGGATTTTTGGCTTCACAACCCTCCTTCATGGTTCGTACATGTCGAAGCTCAGTTTGCTCTTTGTGGTGTTTCAGCCGACAACATGAAATACCATCATGTGGTGGCTTCGCTGGATCCGCTGTCTACCCGCCGTGTGATGACCCTCCTCCGGGATCCCCCCACCCAAGGGAAATACACCGCTCTCAAGGCAGTGCTGCTACGGTGCTACTTCATCTGTGATGCAGAGCAGGCAGAGAAACTCCTCTCTCTCTCGGGCCTGGGTGATGGTACCACTCTCGAGCTCATGTAGAGCATGCTGTCCTTGCTAGGAATGGATGACGGCGGATTCCTCTTCACTCACCTCTTCCTCCGACAATTGCTGGTGCGAGATGGCCTTGCCAACTACCTGCTGCTGGCCACAAAGGATTACCGCTCACTCGCAGAAGAAGTGGATTGCATTCTCCTGCCTACCAGGACTTTCGGCATCCAGGCAAGAGTTCCCGACTCACCGACAGCATCTCCCGCGCCCCCACCAATTCTCCCGGGGGCCTCCGACTCATTGATGGTGGCTGGAATCGCGGCACCAAGGAAAAGGGCTGGCTTTTTATCATCAGCGTGATAGCACCATGCCGCCTTTGCAGTTTTAAAAGCTCTATATAACAATCAGTCCATTCACTGTCTGAACAGAGTTTTGTCATTTTACTTTTGCACTATTATGTTCTGGCACATGTTGTTATTACATGGCTTGATTAAGGTACACATTAGGCTGACAGCTGGGGCCAGAGCTGAAACTGTTCTGGGCCAGCACAGAGCCAGAAGTGTGCCTGCAAATGGCCCGTGGCTGCACACAACTTACACATGGCCCATATACTGCAAAGAATGACAGCCCTTTGGTGGCCCAGATCGGGTTTGCCAGAGGTAATCCACATATGGGCCAGCACAGGACCACCAATGTGTCTGCAACTGGCCTTGTGCTGGCCCATGTGTTGGCCACCTCTGGCAAACCCGATCTGGGCCACCAAAGGGCTGTCATTCTTTGCAGTATGTGGGCCATATCAGAATCAGAATCAGAATACTTTATTGATCCCTGGGGGAAATTATTTTTATATGTAAGCACAATGTGTGGGCCAGATCTGGGCCATACCAATTTTGCTATGTGGATATATATAGGAATAATAAAAATGATAACTTACAATAGCAGCATCACTTTTGCATGCACACCTGTCACAGTATAGCTGGTTTCCTCCACCAGCATCTGATTGACTGAAATATTTGGCAACGGCATCTGCCTGAAAAATATATTCATGTCACTTGCTGCTGAAATTTACTAACAGATCAAATGAAAAGGTCATTTACACCATCCAAACATGCTACCACTGATGTATAAATCATTTCCCATAATTTTTGCAAATGTTTATGGAAATGGAGTTTCACATAAATGGTGAAATGTCTAATCAAAATGTGCTGAAATATAAGTTAGACTAATTATGACACTAGTTATGTCTAACTAATACATTCTAGCAAAGTCTGAATGCATTAAAGAGGTAGCCAAGATAAAAGTGCTCACCACACTGTAATCGTTGATGTCAGTTTCCACCAGTTGAAGAGGTAGAGTCCAAAATGGATCATCTGTTCCTGTCTCTGTACTACATGTAGAGCATTTGTTCCTGTGTGTCAGCACTCCCTGGAATATCTTAAAAGACAACCACACAAAGGTTGTTAGCTTATATGTAAATTAAATTCACATATTTGTAATGCTTAGACTGCAGTCTTTACCTGTGAGGCTTCAGGACTGGTTAGACTCAGAATCTTCTCAAAGCACTCAGCAGCGTCACCTTGTACAGAGACTGGAGCAGTGGAGGTATTGAAGAAAAAAAATGCTATAATACATCTGTCAATGTAACATGTACTTAAAAAAAATCATGATAATAATGATTTAAACATTTTAACAAATGCCATAGAATCCCTGTAGTTTTCCAAAAACAATATTTTCACTTAAAACATTCAAATACATGTATTTAAAATCTAGGTAATCTTCTAGAATCTAGGATCTCCACAAAGCACTCAGCAGCATCAACTTGTATGTGCACTGCAGCACTAGAAGTATGAATGAAAATATATTATTTATAGTTATAAAACATTATATTTATTTATACTTCAGCATAACACGTAAATGAGGAGATTGGGGAACTGAGGAGTTGCACAAGACCATGAATACTGGCAAAACTATCATAAAATATTCATATTTCAAAACAGTGAAATTCAAACAAAAAAAAAAACAGCTTAAGAGTGATCATATATATGATACAGAGAGGGAAAAAGGTTATTCAGACACCAGAGGGTGCTACAACGATCTATAGTCTAATTAAATATTACAAAAATAATAAATAACATCCATTTATTACTGCTTAGCCAGGTGTAAGTTGTGGGGGCAGCAGTAAAAACCGAGATTCTCAGATCTCCCTTTCCACAGTCATCTCCTCCAGTTCCTCCCAGAGGATACCAAGACATTCCAAAGCTGGTCAAGAGACAAGAGATAAAGTCTCTCAAGTGTGTCCGGGTTTGCCCCGGGCCTCCTGGTTGGATATACCCGAAACGCCTTACGTAGCTTCTTTTGATGTGAGGAGTGGTTGTACTCTGCCATTTATGCAGATACTTAAATGACTGCAGCTGTTATGGTTTTTTGTCTTAGGTAAGGCAGGAGGAGTAGGTGCAGCGTGTGGCAGTGGCCAAACGCGGAGGCCCTAGTGACAGATTCATGGCTATTGAGGCTGGTGATTGGGAGGTGGAATGTATAGATGGAATTAGAGAACTGGATCCGAGAGCAGTCATTTGTACTTCCAAATAGTTCAGAGTGCCCAGTCTTTTTAGAGTCCATGGGTGGAGAGCTCGAGGGTGCTCCATCTGGTTGTCCTAATGGGACTTCAATATGCAATATAGGACTTCGGTATGCAAGAACTTCCACCTCCACAGGAGGTTTGAAAGCATTTTGAGGGAGATTGAGTCCGAGAAGATCATGTTCCCCATCTTTATTGTTGAGGCCACTACACAGAGCTGTGGTTGCAAGGTGGTTGATACTTGTTGTAGTGGTACCAAGATGGTGGACACTGGAGGTGAAAGGAATCACCAAGGCGAAGAACTCCCCCTATTGGGCTTGGTTAGCATGTGGGACTTCAGAGACAGCTGATGGGCATCTGCAGGCCAAGCAGAACACAGCTCTGGTGGTAGCTGAAGCAGGAACTCAGGTGTGGGAGGGGTTTGGTGAGGTCACTGAAAGACTTTCAGACTGCTTCAACGTGATTCTGGCAAACTGTCAGGCAACTCAGGAGGGGAAAGCGGTGCTCTACTCATAAGGTGTATATTGTGGGTGGGGCTGCTGACTTCAACTGAGGATCTAGTTGGGTGGCAGAAGGAATACTTCATGGACCTCCTTAATCCAACCGACACACAGAGCCTAAGGATGTGGTGGATGACTCACCCATCACTGGGGCAGAGGTCACTGAGTTAGTTTAAAAACAAATCCTTGGTGGCAGGACCCCTGGGGTAGACAAGATTTGTAGATAAGGCTCTGGATGTTGTTAGGCTATCTTGATTGCCATTCCTCTGCAACACTGTATGGAGATATGGGGTGGGCTCTCTCGTAGAGATGGGTAAAGAGTGCAATCATTCAAGAGGGGCTCAGAGTAGAGCCGCTACTCCTCCACATCAAAACAAGTCAGTTGAGATAGTACGGGCATCTGTCTAGAAAGCCTCCCGGGCAAGGTGTTCCAATCATGCCTTACCAGGGGAGACCCTGATCTAGAACCAAGCTTCACTGGTGAGATTTTATATCCCAGCAATCCTGAGAAGGCCTCAGTGTTCCCCTGAGTAAACTGGGGAGGTGGCTGAGGAGAGGGAGGTCTGGGTTCCACTACTTAGGATTCTGCCCCTGTGACCGGCCACAGATAAGCAGAAAAATGATATTGCAAATTCTTTTTGAGAAAAAAACTCTACAGAGTGCTGTCAAACCTGAAAAATACACTCTATTCTCTGAAAGATTAAATATTGCCTAACCCACCCACCCCCCTACTTTACTAATACATAGCCTATGTATCAATTCTAATTAGATTAGTTTAAGATTTGGTGCAAACACTTACGAAAGTATTCAAAACTGACCCTGATTATATTGTCAAGGCATGAAATATATCAGTATGTAAGGGTTAAATGAGATTGATGTCAAGCAGTTTTGAAGAATCTTTTCTGTGTCACATTTTTGGAATTTTATAAACTAACTGTAAATCTGTAAATTTAAAAAAACAAACAAACAAACAAACAAAAACCTTAACAACTTATGCTTTTGCTATTGCTTGTATGGTTTAAGATATAAAGAGTAACTTATTATAAATATAAATTTAGTTATTTCTTAATGCCCTTTTTCTGGGTATTTTATTTTCACAAAATTAAAAACAAAACAAAAACGTTATATAAATGTTTTTATCTTTATAAGTGCCACAGCAAATCATCTTCTCTAAACGAGCTTTACTTTTGTGTAGAAGTTTAGCTTTGTCTTCAGATAGTACTAACCACAACAAATCTCTAATTATACAGAGAGGGTGGATGAGATATATGGTGTAAGCATCAACAAAAATATAAAGCAAGTGTGTCATTTTACGTTGCTACAACTAAACATGTAAGCTGACGCAGTTTTCCAAACAGATTCTGTAAGTGTGTGATCATTTTTACTGTACCTGAGTTGATGTCCAGCTTTAAACTGATATCATGCGTGTAAGCTGTATTTTTCTTTAGGTTATCAAACAAAGTCTTAAGGGGGTGATCAATATACTGACTTCTTCCAGGGTTCCTACAGCAATCAAAGTCACATGGTAATACATGTTCGCTGCAGTGTTTATTCACTTTAAATATAGATAAATCTGGGATATTTTAAGTTCTGTAACAAACCTTGTCACAGCTTCTCTGAAGTCTTTGGTCATGAACAGCACCTGCAGCACACTGTTTAAGTAACATGTTGCTCCTTGGTTTACTAACCCATGGTACTTGTTGGCTAGAAGGTGATAATCAATGATCAATTTAAATTGTACAACTGTTTCTCTTCCATTTCTGTGGATAATCAACTGGTTTAACAGCTGTTGATCTCTTACCTGGGGATTTATCAGTAAAATACCTATACAAGAATTCCATTTTGAATCATGTATCCTCTTCCACTGAAAAGTGAAACCCTAGGTAACAACAAAATTACAGAACAGTACATAAATTTACAGTACAATGACTACAGTATCAATTATTCCATTGATTAATTAAGTAACTGTTTAAACAATATCGACTTATTACTGAGAAATTAAAATAAACGACTCATTGATTTCCATTTCAGAAATTGGAATATTTGGATTGTTTAACTGGATATAACAATATAACTGCATAATATGTCCAAAAGCCCCTTATTCTGTCAACAGCCCGAAACTAGGGTATGAAATAAAATAGCCTTCACCCTTCCCGCTCTTGACTCACCCCTGTTTGCTCCAGATGTTACTGGAACAGAAACCAGTACGGATTCCGTCAACCTTCAGCAAGCTGTCCAATTTAAACATCGTTCCAGGCAAAGTTAACATTTAATTGCGCTTTTATTTTAACTTCTGTAGTTTTTCTTTTTCGTATCCATTGTTGACTCTTACGAAGCACTCTGTGATTTTATATCTTGAAAGATGCTATATCAATAAAGTTTTACTTACTTTTATTTACGAGTTTGTTGAACAGGTGCTTTGAAGGACTCCCGACAGCTGTTTAAAATAGTGAGTCACACGGGTGCTCCTACATTTCTAACACCTCTGTTTACAAGTGAGCTCTACAGAGTCCTGGTAAACTTGCATTGAGTTTTTTGTAGTCGAGTAATTCAAATATGAGCTTATTTTTAAGTGGAAGTTAAATATATTTCGACGAATAGTTGGAAGCTGGAGGTCACACCGTCCTCCTGTGAAATGAAACAACATCAGCTAAGTTTCCCTTTCGCTTGATGCCACACCTACTAATATGATGCATTCAATGGTTTTCAGAAATACCAGCGTCTATAACCATAAAAATTCTTTTAGCCAAATATGAGTTTGTTATTTAAAATTAATCTTTTATCAGTTTAACAGGGTATGGATGTTAGAATTAGATTGCGAACATCTATTTATAATATAGCATTTATACAATTGAAAGGGTTTCCAAAATCCTCTTTTTTGGTTGTCTCATATCCAGTACACATTTGTAGTTTCTATAAATCCATATATCTCACAAGAAATGCAAAGAAAGAAAGAAAGAAAGAAAGAAAACTTTACTCAAGAACAGATTATATCTACCTATAAATTCAGTTTAGGCATTAAGCACAGCTGTGGTAACAGCTACTGCAGACATAAGGTAAATAAGGAAGGCCACCTGACATCACAAACATCATGTGAATTACTGTAAGCCAGTAACAGAATGAAAGAGAAGCTGAACTCTGGCAGCTTTTATTGCTAGAGCTTTGGAAAACAAAATACACATTCACAGAGAACTCTGACTAAACTGGAACGTAACAAAGAATACAAGGAAACTGGAGATTTAAATAAACACAAGGTAATTAGGAGATTTAACACAGCTGTGGAAAACAAAGCACAGGTGAACTAATTACAGGGGAAGCAAAACTAAACATAATGCACGCAGGACAACAGGCTATCAAAATAAAATGAGAAAAACAAACACAGACTTGGAGACCCAGATTAAAATACAACTAGAAACTGAGACTGAGAAAAAAGACAAGGAAGACACAGAAAGCGATCAAAACCACTAACAGAAAACTAAAAGACTTCAAACATAAATCCTTACAAAAACCTGGCAGGCTGGCAGGGCTGCAGGAGAGTTGCAGTGTAAGCAATAGTCAGAGTGACATTGAAGTGGCTGAAAGAAAGCGTGAGAGCTGCTGAGGAGTGTGTGCCAAGTAGTGAAAAGAATGAAGATGGTCTGAAATGCCATACCCTATGTTAGATTTTGTGTATTGGGTCCTTCAATAGCCTCTAGTGCTGGGTGGGAAACTCCAGGCCTCAAGGCCCGGTGTCCTACAGGTTTTAGATATGTCCTTCATCCAACAAAGCTGATTTAAATGGCAAAATT
This sequence comes from Oreochromis niloticus, assembly GCF_001858045.2. Taxonomy (NCBI): domain Eukaryota; kingdom Metazoa; phylum Chordata; class Actinopteri; order Cichliformes; family Cichlidae; genus Oreochromis; species Oreochromis niloticus. The sequence continues at coordinate 20,248,817 of NC_031967.2, forward strand.
ACGTTCTCAACAGCTGTGTCCCCATTCAGGGGCTGCAGACTTCGGAGTACACGGCCTTTGCGGTCTACGTGGGCCGGGTACTCCGAAGAGCGAGGAGGGAGGAAGTGCAAGGCTTGTGAAATGGGACGGTCTAGCCTCTGTCGCGCTGGCCAGGTTGCCTAGCAGCCATGACACTAACCGCTATAAACGTTTCATACAGAATTTTTGACAGAAATGAAGGAAAAAAATGTTTTTATGTTCATTTGTTTCTTTTTTATGAGATGTTTTGATTTGTTGAGTATCTGAAGCTGAGACCACAGGACTGTAAGAACATGATCGTTGGGCGTCACTTCTGTACCCAACTGCAATTTTAAGATTAGCTAGTAAATAACAATTAGCTAATGTCACTCATGAGAGTAGTGTCTTTACACTTTGGTAATGTAAATATAATATGGCCAATATTTATTATTATATTAATTATGATTTATTACAGCAGTGAACTTGAACTCTGTTTCAAATACTGAGCTTCAGTAAAGATTCAAGTTGTATTTATTTATATTTCCTATCACCTTAAATCTTCACTCAAAGACAAGCATCTTTAAACGTGACGTATTAGATGTTTTATATGTAAGAGACAAATATTGCTCTTTTAATATGTTGGCATTACTAAATCTGTCTGCATGCTTACAAATATGGGTAAAAAGAAAATTTACAGGCTGTGATAACTGTTTCTGATAGAATGAAGAGTAGACTGATATATTAAATATTCCTTTATTGGGTGAGAAAATCATGCCGTGTCATAACTGCTTTAAGTCATACAGAACAGATATCAGAGCCTTAAACAGGCTGACTTCTGCTAAATGGGTCAAACTGGGCAGAAAGTATACAAACACATAACATCCTTATAGAATATCATGTACCACTATAGATCAACTTACCTCAGAATATATAGATCAGGGGTCCCCAATCCCAGTCCACGAGGGCCGGTGCCCCTGCAGGTTTTAGATCTCACCCTGGGTCAACACACCTGAATCACATGATTAGTTCATTACCAGGCCTCTGGAGAACTTCAAGACATGTTAAGAAGGTAATTTATCCATTTAAATTAGCTGTGGTGGAACAAGGACACATCTAAAACCTGCAGGGACACCGGCCCTCGTGGACTGGGATTGGGGACCCTTGATAGAGCATATAAACAATTACAGCAATATGATGCAACAAACACAGCAGTGCTACTAATCCAAAATACTCAAAGCTTCATAGAACTGAAACAAACATTTATTTTTAGCTCCATCCTGCTGCTGATACATACTTTAGGTTTCTGAACATTAAACTTGTTGCTGCCTTTCATAGTGTGTAACTTGAAGGCCCTGAGTACTTTCTCCCACACTGAAAACACTGGAATGATAAAATTATTTGAACATTACCTAATAAGACTGATTCAGGACAGACAATTAGTTATGTTAAACTTTCCTAGCAGTCCTTCACAAACAGGGAACAGTCTGTCTATTCTCTCCATCTGTCAGCTGCTACTGGCTCTTCCTCCTCCTCTTCCTCACACACCGCTGAGTTTGTCCTGGTGGATCATCAGGGGTGCAAAGCCTCACAGATGATGTGCAGCAGTGGGTCCCTCAGTCTGTCCTCACTCTGGACACTTGCAGTTGTCACACATGGAAATCAAATGTGTGATAAGCTGCAGGATTCAAACACAAGTGTAACTTATAAATACATGTTCATACTTTTATTCCACAATCAGAGAGAAAGAAACAGAGAGAGAGTGCAGGACAGACAGACAGGTGACAGTCTCAGGTGTATACACTGCTACAAAACAGCACAAGAGAAGGAAGATTTAGTGTTTGTGTTATTACGAGTGCTAAACAAGAAGAGTTCCCAGATGGTACAGTGGACACATGTGTGACTCCTGTGATTAAAGCATCTTTCTTTCAGCTTAACGAGCTCAGCTCGTTCAAACACACGTTAAAGTCCGTTTGGCTCGACACCACCGAACAGAGGCAGCAATATAACATAGCTAACATTAACAGTGCAGTGAATCCTGCTTGTGCCGTCATATTCAGGACTGCAAACCGAGCAGCATTACTGACTTTCAGCTTGTTGTGTTTGTGGATATATGACTGACTTTAATTATCCATAAAATCATCACATTCTCTGTAAGATTAAGGTCGACTTTTGAACGGCGTATATTTTAAAGGCTTTAAAACCAAGTTAACGCTGAAAGTACAAACATCATTAATGTCATATAACTCTGCCGACATGTGGCCAACAGTAATGTTTTAATGTTCTTCATTATTAAACATTCCCACATAAATAAGTGACATGATATTCAGTACTTACTTTTGACAGTTCACTTTTCAATGAACATACACTACTAGTCAAAATTAGGGACACACCTTCCCATTCAGTGTTTTTCTGTGTGTTCATGCTTTTCATGCAGTGACAATCATCTTATGTGACTACCCCATGAAGCTCACTGACAGAAGGCCTAGAGTGTGCAAAGCAGTGATCAAAGCAAAGGGTGGCTAATTTGAAGAATCTAAGATATAAAAAATATTTTTGGTTATTTCATACTTTTTGGTTTACTACATCATTTGTGTTAGGGTTAGTGCTCCATATGTGTCCATTCATAGTTTTGATGCCTCGAGTTCTAATCAACAATGAATCTACAAAATAAACAAGGAAATTAAGAAGCAACATTAAAGTGAAGGTGTGTCCAAACTTTTCACTCTTAGTGTACATCAGATGTACAATATCAATCATTAACATTCTGGGTTACACAACAACAAAAGAAATGTTCACATTTTTGAAGGACTCACTTTTTCATTTGTGTAATTTTACACATGTGGCTTACATCCTTTTACAAGTTTTCCATAATGTTTTGCCCCATGAAGGTTTTTTTTTTAAGCATTAACATATTGTTAAATTTAAAGATTCTTTTAGGAAATATACCTAAAAAATCTGGTTAAAGGTGTAAAATTTGCTATGCCATGATCTACAGAGTACTGAAACAAACACTTTCTTAGGAACAAAAGTCTTTTTTAAAAAAATAAAAAAAATATATTATATTTATTTACATTTCTCTGCAACAGGTTCAGTGTATCTTTGAGGCTGTTGCTGGGGTTGGTGTCACAAGTGGAACTGTTGCTTCTATGGTTTGTGCTGTAGATTGCTGGGCTGTAATCTGTGGAGCTGAGGCTTGTGTGGTTGTAGCATTTGGAGCTGTGGTCTGTGAGGCTGGGTCTGCTGCTGTTGTGGTCTGTGAGGCTGGGTCTGCTGTTGTGGTCTGTGAGGCTGTGTCTGCTGTTGTGGTCTGTGGGGCTGGGTCTGCTGTTGTGGTCTGTGGGGCTGGGTCTGTTGCCGTTGTGGTCTGTGAGGCTGGGTCTGCTGCTGTTTGGGATTTGGTTTGTAGAGCTGTAGCATGTTCTGGTGCTGTAGCACTTGTGGCTGGTTCTGGTGGTTCGTTCTCTTTCTGTGCTGTTGCTCCTGACTCTGGATCTGATACCGTTATTGCTATACCTTGTGGAACTGGAGATGGATGTTGTGTTTGAACTGGTAGTGATGTAAGTGATGCCATTGGTGCTGTAGCCTGTGTAGCTGTAGGAGGAGGTGGTGGTGGTGCTACCGCCACTGGTGCTGCTGTAGCCTTTGAAGCTAGAGCAGATGCTGGTGCTGCTGGACCTGGTTGTGCTGTTAGTAATGTGGCTGCTGTTTTCTTTAAACTCCGGCGTAGCACTCTTGGCATGCTGTCTTTGCTTAACTTTAGTTGGTCAAAATTTACTTTTGGAATGATTGTCCCATTGGAATCCTGAAGATCTGCACTTTTACCTTACATTGCTGTAATAATGTAAGGGCCTAAAAAGTTTGCTTCAAGTTTCCCCCCCTTTCTTCTGCTGGCTTCTTATGTTAGCTCTTAAAACTTTGTCACCAACTTTGAAGATAACATCTCTCTTCATCATTTTTATTTTGCCCTTTGTTTTTTCCTGAGCTTTGACCACATTGTCCTTCACCAGTTCCAACAGCTTTTGATGCTTTTGAATGTCTTCCAACAGCTCCTCCTGCCCCACAATGTCTTCCACACTCTCATCAACCTTTGAATCAAAAGACATGTCTATCATTACTATAATTTGTGTAAGATACACAGATAATACATAACAGAACTGAGAAATACAGTGAAAATTTACATTAAGTGTCTTTGGTAAGGTTTTAAGACACAATGTATTTCTGGCAAAGCTTCAGTGTATCTTGGGATTGATTGGACATGAAGAAAACTGTTATTGAGGGTTTGAACAATCCATAAAAACATTCAGTGGTGTAGTGCTTTTATGGTGGTGACATAGCATCCATTGAAACTGATCTGCCTGCGCCTCAAAAACTAAATAAGTTTCGTTGTGTGGGATTTTCGTGTAGTTTGTCACAGACAGAAAGACATACCATGAACTCTTCTGGGATTTCGGAAGGATAGCGAGCCTCTCTGCCAAACATTAGGCAATAAGGTGAGTATTTGGTGGTCACTTGTTTTTTAGTTCTGAGTCCAAACATTACATCCAGATACTCATCCCACATTTCTGGATGGTCGCCAACAACTTTACACAGGGCTCTGACAATGAAAGCACATAGAAGACATTCATATGAAAGATCATTTACATTTTTTTTAATAGTTTAATGTCATGCATTAATGTTTTGGTTGAAGGGAACCCCCATAAATGTATAACATGTACTCCAAGAATTTACCTCTGGATGGTGCCATTCATTTTCTCCACCAGCCCATTTGTTTGTGGGTGATAGTGGGAGCAGAGGCTTCTTTTAATTTTTAACAATCCACAAACCCTTTTGTTGAGCTGCAAAAGAAAGTTATATACACTGACTATAAGCACATTACAATAAGAATTTAAATAAACAGCTGTCATACTAATATCTCAAAAATAGATTTATAAATGAACCATTTTCAAAGAATTATTCAAATATGAGTTCACATATTTTTGCCAAAGACTAAAGTACTTACAGAATTGACAAATTCTTTGCCTTGGTCAGTAAGAATCCTTTTCGGGGCTTCGAACTGGTGGACAAATTTTATGAGACAGTTTGTCACTTGCCCAGCTGATTTTGACTTTAAAGGGTATGCTTGTGGCCATTTTGTAAAATAATCAATAAAAACACATATGTATTGATGTCCATTGTTGGTTTCAGTAAGTTTTCCAATAAGGTCCAGCCCAACCAGTTCAAATGGCTGAGAGACCTTAAAAACAAAATCATAGTTAAGTTAATAATACTGAAATTACACAGAATGCTAGTCTACTGTTATAATTTTTTCCAAGTATATAATCAGTAGGTTTGTAAGCAATGAAAACATTGTGTGATTAAATGTGATTATTTGCTATGGTCGATGACTAACCTTTATCAGAATGTATTCTGCTGGTTTTTTAATTGTTGCAGCACTTGCCTGGCAAAGTGCACACTGGGAAACCTAATCAAAAACAAAAGCAATTCAATAAGAAACACAAGAGTTGATGATCAAGGTTTACATAATTTATTTTGAGAGAAACAGAAACATTGCTGCGTTCCTCTTAAAACAAGTTAGCTGTAGTCGAATTACATAGAGTTTGTTTTGGAGTACCCACCCAATTATTGATGTCCACTGAAATCCCTGCCCAGTAGAACCGCTTTGAAATGGCTTCTCTTGTTGTTGTTTGCCCGCAATGGGCCCCAGTAGGACTGGCATGAAAATCTGAAAAAATTGTGTTTGCCTCATCTGCCCCACACTACCGTTGTCTTTATTGTTTTGTCTGTGCCTTTGTAGCGCCAGTAAAACAGCTGCTCCCCTAAACATAAACAAGAAAATAGAAAAGTTTATCATAGCTGTTTAAACCATGACAGGTCTATATGTGGTAAAAATCATGACAATACATCTTGAATGTAATGAATCAATTATGCATGTGATATAATTTGGGGGTGACTATTGGACTGGTTCTCTATATTTATGACAGTATGACTACTTCAGAAGCCAAAAAGATTATGCCACACACAAGACTGTATTAGTGATACTAAAAAAAGTGATGGATGTGTAAAGTCAATGGCCTTCAGATATCATGGAGTTATTTTTAATACAAATATCAATTCAAAGTAGTTTAATTCCACATTTCCTGCTGTAAGTAATTTTCCACATATGTAATTTAAAGAGATAAAGACATAACAGTGGGTGCACCTGCGTAAAAGGGTGTGGCACATACCACTCCAAAAGTAATTACCACGTAATATATTGTAGTTAAGCTATAAAAGGACAAAAACAGACCAGAGATTTTGGAAAAATTTGTCAGTGTTGGAGTCGAGTAGGCCTTCGAAAGGTTGGCCAAAACTAACTTGCAAAATTTTGAAAAGCCCTGTTACTTACAAAGGCGTATATATTTAAATGTTGCTTTAAGTTTTATTTATCTACAAAGAAAAACTCTGCCAATGTGCATAATAGATGGGGGGGGGGCACACATTTTAACAGCCGATGCCACACAGCCTGATAAATTTTGTACCCCTCCAAAACTTTTGCTGTGAAGAAGAAATCCTCTCCAAAGTTACTGTAGTTATTGGTTATACTGTGATTGATTTTGCAGATATACTGTCATGAGCATTTCGTTTCAGTAAGTAAGGAAAGAGACGACAAGCTTGTTAAGACATGTACATGGGTGAGAGCTCTGAGTGAGACTCACACCCAGCTGTAGTCCGCCTTCTTTATTTATACACTCGTTTACACAATGTATAGTTTCATAACTCTGACAAGGGCAAAGGCGTGCTTCCCCTTTCGACAACTCTTCTGCACGTCTTCGTCCTCGTGAATATGGCATAATCTTCTTGTTTCAAGTTCCTTAGGCGTTTCCTGTTTTTCTCTAAAAGTAGTTGAAACACTGGTTTCACAAGCAGTTATACAAGAGTGGTTATTTTCCACTGCAGCAATATGTGTGCTAAAGACGAAAAACATAGGCTTTATAAAAGTATAGTAAAACAAGTAAAAATCTCTTAACATATACCCTTTGTGATAGCAACACCAATATGGATTACAGATGGGGGGGGCACACATTTTGGCAGCCGATGCAACACAGCACAGCCTGATGAATTTTGTACCCCTCCATAACTTTTGCTGTGAAGAAGAAATCCTCTTCAAAGTTACTGCAGTTATTGGTTATACTGTGATTGATTTTGCAAATAAACTCCTTCGTGATAGCTTCACTACAAAGTGTAAACCGAGTGTAAATTCACTGGAGAGCGACGTTTTTCCATGATCGCGTCTGGTTTTACAGTATTATAGTATCAAAGTCTTTTTCTAGACAAAGTATTCCCAGCAGGTTATTTCAGTGTACAGTTTAAGGTAAATTGTCTTTCACACGGCACATTACAATGTCACGAAACTATTAAATTAATCGAGTCTGCTGTTTTACTCTTTATTGCGTCGACTTCAGATCAGTGACAAGTAGCGTACAGAACGGAGCTGGGCAAGTGGCTCCTCCTACTTTGCGCGCTCTCGTAGATAGGGAAACAATTTTTGCTGGGGGTAACTACTTTGGCACAACACCGGCACTGGCTCGCTAGTTTCTAGAAAATCACGTGGCTTGATGTGAAACCTAAGTTGAAATGAAATTGAAAGTTTCACACATTTAGAGTATCTCACTAAGGGTTTTCGTCGTTACCCCGATTTGCAGGTTAGATAGATAAACAGCGAAAGATGAGCTTTTTAAATTCGGCAAATGAAAAAGAGAAATGTTACGATCCTCGGGACTCTACACTTAAACTTGTAGACGGAGAGGATGAATTTGACTGTAAGTAGCCGAAAATGTTGTCTTTCGATCCATTTCAGTGTTATTCTTCTTGTATGTGTATGATTAACTTTTGTTTTTTGTAGTTCTGTGTGAGGATTTCAAGTCTCCAAGAGCTCAGATGTCCTGCGGTCATGTTGTGACTCCGTCCTCCCTCACCAACTGGTGTCTCAGGTTGTTGAAAGAGGTAGGATTATTTTATTGGTATTATAATTATTATTATTATTATTATTAATAATAATTAGGCCTCCATTTCAAAGGACATTTGACGTGTCACATTAACAAAACCTCTCTCATCTCCTCTCTTATTGGCAATTTCAACATATATAACTGATATAAAAGTGTTATCCCCGTGTAACAGCTGTCCTGCACGATTTGTAGAACAATATAGTATTTGCCTTCAGATCTTGATCCATCCTCGTGTTAATGAAGTTTCTTGCCACGTGCGTGAATACACACATTGCTTTAGTTTTTCTGTATGACTGAAGCTGCAAGCATTTGTAAAATTAGTTATTATTTTAACACCCTTCATCTGTCAGACCATTACTGCCGTGACTTGACAAACATTTCAAAACTGACCAAAGACTTATTTTTTGTAAAGTTACAATTACAAATGCAGTGTTTCTATCAGCACCACAAACATCAGCAAACACACAAACAGTTTGTGTGCAGTTTGTAAAAAGGGCCAGCTGCTGTATGTCACAGGGAGAGAAATAAAAAGGAGCTGATTTAAATAAAAAAAATAAAAAATAAAAAAGACAGGGCATGAGAGGAAGAAAAGAGGTTAGATTTAAAGGTAATTGCTGCTCTGTGGTATTTGATAAATTTAAAGCTTACATGTAAGTCCTTGTGTTTTTAAATCAGATAATGGGCCTGTATGATATTGTGGTTTGTTTGTTTGTTTTAATATTGTGAAGTCTACTGAAGTAGACTGCGTTATTTAAAGGTTGCATGAAAAAACTGTGCAAGTTAGTTCAGGATTAACAGGTTAGTTTGCTGTACTGTGATAGATTTAGAGTAAAGAACAGTGTGTGACTGGTGCACAGTGGCTGTGGTTTTAATGGTCAGTGTTAGGTCACATCAAGTGTAGCAGAGCTTCTTGTGAATTGTAGCTGATGATGCTGAGATTCATTCACTGAATTCCATCTTCATACCAACTTTATACCATCTAGAAAAAAGACAGCAGAAACAGTGTACTGTCAGTTTAGAGGGTGGAAATCGGCCAGGACAACTCCTGAAACATCTGCTGACATCTGGTTGAATTCAGTTGTGTACATCCACAAAGAGCAGCAGGTCAGCTGATCACAGCCTATACCCTAAGAAAGTCTACTGGAGCTCTCAATAGAAATTATTGTGAGTTATGATTCTTTTCCCCACACTGAGCCATTACAACCAGTGTTAGGGATCCTTCACCTGCTGAATCCACTGTAACCCCTGACAGTGCTAATTTTCCTGTTTAGAGGCAAAGTCACGGGTATCTGTACTTCTACTTAAATACAGTCTGTACTTTTGCCACCACTGGTGATGACGTTACCAATGATGCATGAAGTGATCAGTGATGACCATATTATGTTTTGATGAAATTTTTGAAATATTTTTTATGTAAAAAAAATCATTGTCATAAGGTGTGATGTTATACTTTAAAGTGGGTTCACACCACTAGCGTCTCCTTTTGAGCATACTACAACTAATACAGCTCTTTCTTTGCATTAGAACACTTTCTTAATAAGCTTGTTCCAGGATCTAAATTTTGGGTTCAAACCCCATGGGTGGATCAGGTCTCTCTGTGTGGAGTTTGATGTAATATTTTTGCCTGTTGAAGTCAAAACACATTGTTTAGGTTTTTCGGTAATTTAGAATTGAGCTTGAATGTCTGAATTTGAGTGTGTGATCTCTGTTTTGTCCTTGTGCTTAACTAGTAACCAATCCCAGGAGCACCACATCTTTTGCCATGACAGAAAGAGGTTAAGAGCTCTTGGAATCATGTTCATTTTTTTGTCTCATAACTGTGCAGTGTGCCACCTGTAATGGGTTCACAGAGAGAAGTGGCACAAATTTATGTATTATTTTAAAAAAAAATTACAACACACACACACACACACACACACACACACACACACATATATATATATATATGGGTATATATATATATGTGTGTGTGTGTAATTTTTTTACATATGACAGCGAGAAGAGAAGCGGGAGAGATAGAAATAGAAATAATTATTTATTTATTCATTTTTTCAATACAGGGTGACAGCAAATTTGTGTGTGGTCAGCCTAAGTGTGATAAGGAGTGGAGTTATGCAGAGGTCCGTAAAATGGCACTACTGACCCCTGAGGAAATGGAGCACTTTGAAAAGACCATGGCCTTAAATGCTTCCAAGCATTTCTTTGATTCCAAATTGGTGAGTATTATGCTCTCTCAATCATGAAATTATGACATTTTAGTTGACTAATAATATTAATGCAATTCGTCATTCTGTCTATTTTATGTCACTTGAATTTTATGGTACCTCTGACCATTGCATTTTTTTGGTATTTGACAAAATGCCCCCCTGGGCACACCTTTTTGATTTAGCTTAAAACTAATGTCTATGCATACTGATATAATCCACTGTCTACTATATTACAGTGTCCTGGATGCAACTCATCTGTTGTCAGAAAGGATGTATCCAACCTGAGTGTCTGCTGCAGCTTGTGCACCAGAAAAAAAGGTCAGAACTACGAATTCTGCTGGCAGTGCTTGAGGGAATGGAAGGGTACCCGGCCACGGTCAGACCGCTGTGATAATGATGGCTGCAGCAATGAAGCACTAAAAGCCCTGACAAACTGTGAAGATATCATCTTTGAGTCTGTGAAGGGCGTCAGTGGTTGTCCCTCCATTCGTGCCTGTCCCACCTGTGGGTCACTGGTGGAGCATAACAGAAAGAAATGTAAAAACGTTATTTGCCCCAGATGTAAGACAGAGTTCTGTTTTGTATGCTTGAATCTCACTAGTGAATGTGCAGGGAAGACAAGTCAGTATTTTGGAGCATGCTCAACTGGTGTTGCCCCTAGGCAGACCTCCATACCTGTATGGCAGCAGAAATAATGCAAACAGAAGGATAAATGTTTAATTAAACAAAAATAAATAAATCAATAAATCAAAGAGAAGTTCTTTGCTGTGTTCTATCTGTCTTTTCTTATCTGTTTCTTATTGTGAAGATCTGAAAAAAAATCTCCTTCATATAAAACATGTAATGATTTAGGAAAGGAGTTGCTTGTCAGTTAGTGTGAGACATCACCGTGGGGCATCAGTAAAAATGAATTTAAGCTGAGTTTGTCTTCAGTGAGTTTTACACAGCACTTACTGATAGCTTACTTAACTGAAAATAGTATTTACCTGGAATTTACATTGTTAAGCAACATTACCAACATAGGGAATATTATGTATTCCTTAATTCTATAATATCCCGTACATTCAATGCTCACATTATTCTCAGCACTTGGAAGGCGTTTGAGATATGGATCCTCAATTGCTACTGAAGAATTTAACAAGTGACTCTGGCTAACCAATAGTAATAGACAATGGGTGAAATTAAAAAATACTAGATAACCAGAATTGACACAACTCTAGATTAATCTGTTGTCACATCTTACTTGCCTTGGGCATTCAGCTGTGTATTAGCACAATGCCACAATCTTTGCAGAAGTGGATTTCCCAGCAAATGTCCCCCAAGCTCAGGTTGTGCAGGTCAAGGAGATCACAAAAAGCCCAAGAGCTGCATCTCAGATGCTACAGACCTCAGTTAGCATGTTAAATGTTAAAGTCCATAATAGTAAAATTAGTAAAAGACTGAACATGGAGGGTTTGTTTGGAAGGGTTGAAAAGAGAAAGTCTCTTCTCTGTAAAAACAACATGCCAGCACAGTTCAATTAAATTTTCAATTCAATTATTTTTATAAAGCCCCAAATCACAACAACTGTCCCCTCAAGGTGTTTTATATTATAAGGTAGACCCAGGGCTGGACTGGGACAAAAATGGGCCTGGGCATTTGACTAGAGACCAGCCCACCAGGTATTATAAGAGAAGCCATAAAGCCTTTGAATGAAAACACATGCTGTTGTGACAGTGATGTACACTGTCTTGTTGGTATATGTATGATTTCTATACATTTTACATCAGATGAAAACTTTGGTTGTAAGATAATTATTTATTAAAAGCTGGACATTTTAAATGAGAATAGGAAAGAAAAGTATTTCCTTGTCCCCCCCTTTCCCTGTTAATGCCCTACATGGACCCCTGGCAACACTTTGCTAGACCCGCCCCTGCACAGTTACCAGCTGTCAGCTACTTAGAAAAGGATCCTGGTGTTATTTGTCTCTCAGAAACAGTTCATAACTTCCCTTCAACTCATTCATGTCACCTAAAAGATAAACCTGTTTCTCCATCACCTGTTCAGCTCTGATGATTCAGTAAGGACATCTCCTGGTTTCATCTTCATGTTTCCCTCTCACCAGATATCATCCAAACCGATATCGTGACCAGGAGCTTTTACAGCTGTGGCTCCAGCAAACATCAGCTGATAACAGAAATTAATATTAAATAAATTCTAACAACAGCTCATCAAGCTTAAACGTGCTGCTGTTGTTTAACGCGACATCCGCTGGTTTCCTCTTTCTGGCGCAAAGTGGGAGATAAACAAACAAGAGAGAAAAGCCGATCAGCTGATCATTGATCAGTTTCGTGATTGAAGTAGAAACAGGAGAGGGAGGGGGAGAGAATGAGAGGAGAAGAGGCAGCTGACAGTGTAAAGACACAGAATAACTCCAGCTTTGTTTCTTTTTCCATTGTAGCTGAAGTCCGGGACAAACTGCGTTCCTTTTCAATACGAAATGCGTAATATTGTCTCTGAATGTGGGACAATTCTGTTTTTTACAGGACGGTTGGCAACTCTACTAACTAACCTTATGAATAAAATAAAGTTCACTATCACTAACATCACAGCACCCACCCAGCTATATAGAAACTCCGTCATGCTCGCTAGTACGCAGTACGGGTTATTGTAACTGACTGTAAAAAGTCAGCACAAATAAATTCCACCTAAACTTGGTTTATATCTGACCCAGACAGACTGCAGTTCATAAATTCTTACCTGAAGTTCAGTTCACCTGACACTCGGACTGGCGGCCGCCTCGGGTCTCTCCTCCTCCTGCGTCCCCTTTCTCTCATCCACCTGCTGGCCTCTGTGGAAGCTCCGCCATTGCCAACACCAAACAACTGAGTTATTTTTACACATCTGCCAGCATCTGGCCAATCCACCATCTTTCATTGTTTCTACCGTTACTAAAAAAAAAACAAAAAAAACCCATCAGCCGCAAAAATGAAAAATCACCCCCCGGTATGCCCGATGGCTAGTCCAGCTTTGGGTAGACCCTACAATAGTACATACAGAGAAAGATCCCAACAATCATATGACTCCCTATGAGCAAGCACTTTGGCGACAGTGGGAAGGAAAAATTCCCTTTTAACAGGAAGAAACCTCAAGCAGAACCAGGCTCAGGGAGGGGCAGGGCCATCTGCTGCGACCAATTGGGCTGAGAGAAGGAAGACAGGATAAAGGACATGCAGCGGGAGAGAGCCAGTGAAGAGGACTCTGTATTTACATGAACAAATTGGAGTCTATTAGATAGATATGATTCAAACCACTGCAGCGCAGTACCTGTAATACCTACAGCATGTTCTAATCGCTCTAATAGAATATTATGGTCGACAGTATCGAACGCAGCACTGAGGTCTAGCAGGACAAGCACAGAGATGAGTCCACTGTCAGAGGCCATAAGAAGATCATTTGTAACCTTCACTAAAGCTGTTTCTGTGCTGTGATGAGCTCTGAAACCTGACTGAAACTCTTCAAATAAGCCATTCCTCTGCAGATGATCTGTTAGCTGTTTGACAACTACTCTTTCAAGGATTTTTGATATGAAAGGAAGGTTGGAGATTGGCCTATAATTAGCTAAGACTGCTGGGTCTAGAGATCGTAAATGGTCTGTATTTGTATAGCGCTTTACTAGTCCCTAAGGACCCCAAAGCGCTTTACACATCCAGTCATCCACCCATTCACACACACATTCACACACTGGTGATGGCAAGCTACATTGTAGCCACAGCCACCCTGGGGCGCACTGACAGAGGCGAGGCTGCCGGACACTGGCGCCACCGGGCCCTCTGACCACCACCAGTAGGCAAGTGTCTTGCCCAAGGAATGGCTTTTTAAGTAATAAATATCAATGGTACTGAATTTGGTACTTATTTTCTTCAATCAATGATAAGTAGTAAGATGTTCTGGCTTTACGGAGGGCTTTTTTATAAAGCAGCAAACTATTTCTCAAGGTTAAATGATGATCTCCTAAATTTGTGACACGCCATTTCCTCTCCAGCTTATGAGTTATCTGCTTTAGGCTACGTCCTTGAGAATTATACCACGGAGTCAATTACTTCTGATTTGAGGTTCTCTTTTTCACCGCAACTAGAGTATCCAGAGTTGTACGTAATGAAGAGGTAAAATTATTAACAAGATAATCGACCTCTGCTGGAGTAGCGTCCAGGTAACTGCTCTGCTCTGTGTTGGTATAGGTCACTGAAGTTGATAACAGTGGGTGGATTATAATCTTAAATTTATACAGCACTTTAAGAAAAACATCTACTGTGATGAAATCTATTCCTCACTGCTGTGTAATCCATTATTGTAAATTTAAGTGTTAATGATGACAAGTATGATCATCTTTCAGATCCTGCTCAACTTAAACAATTATTGCATAATAAACAATGCAAACAAACAATAGGCTGCCTGAATTAAAAAAACAAAAAACAAACCATGTTTATTTAACAAGTACATTCTGTTTCATTTGACACTTGCATATTCAAATAATTAAAGTAGCAAAACTAATTGGACAAGAAATTTTAAAAGAAAAACTTTGTTAACATTCGCTACAGAAAGGGGCTAAATGAGGGGAATGATTCAAACTTGACTGTACAGAAATCATGTCAGTTACAGTGAACTGAAAGTGAAAATCAAGTATCAGTGGGTGTGGACAATTACTAAACATTATCTTAGAATGAAACTTATGGTTGATACTTTGAATTCCTTTCAACCTGACTCAAAGGGTGAGAGAAGAGAAACTAAAAGTATTGTTAAAAAACGGTGTCATTGAAGGTGACCGTTTACTGTCAGTTCCCTGAAACTTATGGTTGATACTGTGAAGTGTTTTCAGCCTGACTCAAAAGGTGATAGGAAAGAAACTGAAAGTATTTTAAAGAAATGGTGTCATTGAAGGTGACTGTTTACTGTGAATTCACTGATCTTTTCTGAACTGAGAGCCAGAATGACAGAAGATGTGATCCCAGAATTATGTCTCTGGATTCAGCCATAGAGAACTGATAATCTATCCTTTATGTTGGTAAAATTAGTTAGAGTTTTCTTCTTTTGCACAACAACAGCCTAGTTCAGTCTCACTATGTAATGATTACAGATTATTAGTACAGTAACACTAAATAAACTCAACAATTTTCTCCACATTCTCGTAGCATTCTCAGATTACTACAGTTCTATTACTTTGTTAATATCCCCTGCAGAAAGGGTTTTAATCAGGGAAGGTAACACCTAACTGTACAGAAATCATGGGAATTCCTGTAAATGTGTAAATGGTAAATAGACTGATTCTTATATGGAAGTTTTCCACTCTACCTAAGCACTGAAAATAATAATTCGATAGATGGACTGGAGACCAACTTGAGTTTAGTATCCTGCCAAAGCAGCAACCAGAGACTGAACCACCAACCTTCCAATTACTAGATCACCTGCTCTACCTCCTGAGCTACAGCCAGCCCAACAGATACCGAAAGTGGACTTTGATAATGGGGATTCAACACTGTCTTGAAAGATTAGATTAGTGGCTCAATATCATGAACTTACAGGTAATCAAAGGCAAACGTATTTGTATTTTTTAAATATGTTTCTATTATAGTCCTGCTCTGGTTTACTGTGAGGGTCCCCTCTGAGTGGTCTTTGTTTCAGCCAGATTTCCTTTTGCTAATCACCTCAACAACAACTAGTACCTAAGGACCAGCTCTCTCTCACATTGTCTACCTCTCCAAAGTGGTAATTCAATTCAATTCAATTCAATTCAATAAAACTTTATTGATCCTGAAGGTTGACCCCGAAGGAAATTGGGTTAAGGCTGCCGACCTTTGCCAGCGCTACCTTACCCTTCCGACCATACATACTGTACATTAGACGAACATCACATGGGGAAGACAGGTCAGAGAGGTATAACAATGGAAAATGCACAACATGAGGAAAGACGAAAAGAAAAAAGAAATCCCCCCAGACTGAGCTCCAACAGCTCCGTCAAGAGCCAAGGTGGCTTTATGGCTTTCACTGCAAACTCTAGTCTAACATCCATCTGGAATCCCTTACCGGAAAACTCACCACATCAACTCACCTGCCTGTGAAAAGCATAACATTTCTGCACATAGGCTAACCTGCTTCTCCTTGCTTACAGTAATACCTCTCCCAGTAATCTGCTCAGTTTGTTTCGGAGTATTCTTTCCATTATTGCCATTTGACATTCGACTGTTTCCTGGTTCAAATTTTCGACTAAGCAGGGAGTAGAGCATGAGATTGAGAGACAAATAGGATGTAGTGAAGATCTATTGTTGTGAGGAGAGCTGAGCGTTAAAATACAGCTGTCAATTTACTGATTACTGTTCCTACACTCACTTATGGTCACAAGCTCTGGGTAATTATGGACAGAATCAGGTCGTGGATAAAAGCATTAATATCCAGCTTGAAGGCTCCAGGAGTGGACAGCTGACTAAAATTTTGAGTTACAGTGTCTTCAACATACAGTAGAAGGTTAAGCTTAAACAGACACCCAATCAATTTAGAAAATCAGTTCAGTTCAATTCAATTCAATTCAGTTCAATTCAATTCAATTCAATTCAATTTTACTTATATGGCGCTAAATCACAATAACAGTTGTCCCAAGGTACTTTATATTGTGTAAGGTAACGTCCCTAAATTAATACAAAAGACAGACAGAAATTAATAATAACTAATACTTAAATGCAGAGTGGTGTATAAACACATAGTGAGTGAAAAAGGTGAATGAAGACGAAACTCTATCAGATTCCCATGATTCAATTCATCATAGGAATCTCCTAGGAGCCTAAACCTATTGCAGAATAACTAAGTGAGGTTTCAGGGTCACCTGATCGAGCACTATTTTATATAATTTACATTCACCCTTAGCCAGCAGTTTTAAATTTCCGTCAGTGTCGCCTGCTCAGGCCGCTGGAACACAATTCACTATGGTTGCTGGTGTCTCTAACGTCACATGTCTCCAAGTACAATTGCCAATAACCTGAGTTTGTTCCTCAACCGGCGTATTAAAAATATACTATTCAGTTTTTGTAGCATAGATTCAAAGAACGGGCAGAGCTTTAAGTGGAGGCATATTCACGCAGTTTATTGTGATCCAGTGTTTGACAGGTTTCTCATTAGAGTCATATTATAAAAACAATCTTCTCTAACCTAAATATTTTTTTCTTAAAAACAAGTTTTACTAGTTTTACTAGTTTTTCCTAATATGTATTAAATACTCAGTGGGTTACAGGTGAACTTTGCGAGTCCCAGCACTGAGACCAACCGGATATTTTATGTCTTCAGACTTCTACAGTACAAACAGTAAAACTAAAAACATACTAATATGTAGAATCTCCATGTGAAATTATCCTCCTAATACAGATTCATGAAATACATTTCTACACTATTTTGAATAAGTTGAATTAGAAATCAGTAAACATAAAGAAAATTATCAAACCTTTATGTTTCTTTATAAATAACAAGTTTTTCTTATTAACTGATTTAAACTGAAGCTCTTCAGGCCCTTGATCAGGAAATAATACATATTACCTGATAAAAATGGAACAAAGTTAACCAAAATGAACAAAGTAAACTTCATTACCAATACCAACATAAAATACACCAAAAAAGCAAATATAGAAGAAGAACACAAAAGGAAACACTTTTACAGCATTTCACATGATTCCATCTCTGATTAATACATTAAAAATCTGAAAATCACTTTGAAACTAAATACAGTAGAAAATTCTGGTAAAATAACATTTTATGTTGTGTTATACTATTCAGGCTCTGAGCTCTGATCACTCTTCCTGAAACAAAGACAAAGACCCCACGTTAATATCTGTTTGTCCTTCTGCTTTCTCTTTTTTCTTTTCCCCTTTTTCTCAGATACGTCTTGTTTCTCACTCTCATGTTGTATTCCTGTATAAATCTCTTTTGCCACTTTTTGACTGTTTTCTATTTTTCCACTATCATTTCTGTTACTAAGTGTAACATTCACGCACTGTTCACCTTTATTTGAGTCACATCCTTCATCATGTATTTCCTCTGCTTTTTTTTGTGTCTGTGTGTTTTTGCTTCTGTGAATATTCATTCTCTGATCTTCCTTCTCTGAACCTATAGCTCCCATGTCTTCACCAACACTTGTAGGTCTGCTGTGTGACTGATTAACCCCTAGTTTGTGCTGATTTTCTATGGTCTGTCTTTCCACCCCTTCATGTCTCACTTTTTGCCCCTGATTGTGCTGTTCTTTGCTTTGACTATCATCAGCTAAGAGACAGATAGACTTGTTTTTTCCACTCTCACAAAAATCTTTTTTTGTTTTATCTCTTCTTTTTGCACCTTCACCATCTCTCTTATCTTGCTTATCATTTTTCTTTTGCTCTTTATCATTTTCTGACATGTTCTGCTTATCTTGCTCCACTATTCCATTGCTTTGAAACATATTAGAGTCTTTATGCATTACAGATCCTCTATTCCTAGCTGTTGTTTTACTTCTATTAGCTTCATCTATGCTTTCACTGTCTACCATCATATCTGTCATCATCTGCCTGTCCTTATCTCTTAGTTTGTACTCTCTCATTTCTTCATTTTGTTCCACTTTCAGACTGTGTTGGTTATCCTGGTGATCACTGCATTTTATGGGTTTTAAATTCGCATCCTGCTGATGCTCAACATCATTCTTGTGGTCATTTGGAGAGGATTGGGTCCTATCAGACTCCTGATTATCAGTTTTTCTTTTCTTTGTAATTTGGTCACTGCTTTCATTGTCTACATGTTTTATGTCTTTGTTTTTCCTGTTTCGTGTCTTTTCTTTCTCCTTTTCCTGTTTACTTTTATCTTTATTCTCTACATCTTTCATTATCATCTCCTGATCATTTCTCTGTATGTCCACAAGGTTATGGTCCATGTCTGCTGCCTCATCTTCATCTCTTCCTTTGGTCTTTACCACCTGTTCTTGTTGCTCATTGGTTGACGCTCCACCAGTGGGTGCCTCACTGATGTGTTGTTTGTCTGCAGCATGCACTGGAAATGAAATCAAAACAGTCAAAATCATTTCAAACTGCCAGTGTGATACAATCATTCACAGACACATCAGTAAGTTCATAAGAAATGTTTCCCATCTTACTTTTCTTTCTCCTGTAGAACAGAAGATAAGCACTGCTGGATCTAGTAAGAGCACTGTAAAAGTAAAGTAGGGTCAGTTTAATATTCAGTAATGTTTGTTTTGGAAGAAAATTCAGATAAAAGCTTACGTTTTATTTCTTTTCTGCTGGAATGGTCCTTCTTGAAGCTGTTAATAAAAAGAATACAAAGATGATCATCTATAGGCTAAATACTTTTTTCTATCAAGCCCAAAACTGCATCAATTTGTGTTAAAGTATTTATGTCTTGGGAACAATACCAGTGAAGCAAAATCAATCTGGCTTACCAATCTGACACAGGTGTCATTGAAGTTGTACCATCTGTCATCATCCTGAGATTTGATTGTTACGGTGTAATGTCCAGATCTCAAGTCACCAAAGTGCTCAACAAATGCATAAAGCTCATAGGTCTGGTTCTGATAATGGGTAAAAAAAGAGATAAATTAGTATCAGGACTCAGAAAATAAAAAGTAATGACAACATAATGAAATATTCAGTATACCTCCGGTATTTGTAGGGTGTCAGGAACTGTGACTGCTCGTTTTATTTTCACATGTTCTTGGTATCGATAGTCAAACTTAAATCTCTTCAACAGCAGCGTCAAAACGTCTGGATAACGTGTCATTTCCAGTTTCTAATTAATGGACACATACCATAATTTAAGATTTAATGTAGTTAAAAAGAGAACGAATTTTTAAAAATAGAAAATTTAATAACAACGACTGCTGTAAACATTTAAGAAGAAGTTAACTATTTTAACATCATGAAATCTACATGGTATTTTGTTTAAACAGTTTTATAATTTGTATGATGTCAAACATAAATATTTATGCTCTTTCTTTAAGGACCTCCAGATTAGATTAAATATTGTAACATAACCAAATGACCATTAAAACATCCTGTCCTAACTCCACTGTGTGAACTTCAACAACAAGAGAACACCTAGGCCACTGGCATTGTCAAGCATTCCCGCCATTGCAATTATAACACCTTTAAACCTGTGGCCTTCAAGTTTATGTGCATAAATCCCGAAGGTATTTCTTATTAACTTACTATTTTAGCACCAGCTTTCGCATCGCATATTTCACAGTACAGCTGGTTGTCTCCATCAATACATACTTCTTGGAAAAAGTCTTTAAGTTCTTTCTCCTGGGGAAAATAAAGAACACATTCATATTACTTGAACCAAGTCTCTCCCTTCAACAGTACACACCTGTAGTGAACACAATACATGGGATATTTTCATATATTGCAACATACTGCAACTCAACATGCAGTACATGTTGTTCTATTTTAACAACATCATTTGACAAAATGTTTGTTAATTTAAATGTGCTCTTCATGCTACACATTTAAATCTGTTACACATTTATGTTGCACATCTAATAGAACAGTGGCTGCCTTACCACATTGTATTCATTATTGTCTGACTCCAATGCAAGAGGCAGACTCCAGAATGGATCACTGGTGTTTGTATCTGTCTTACACTCACAGCATGTGTTCTTGTGTGTCAGCTCTCCTTGAAATATCTAAATGTTCAAAAATAGAGACATTTGACTTCACACACATACTAACACACACACACATATAAACATATAGCTTCACAGTGTTACCTGTGAAGCCTTCACACTGGTGTCACTTAAAATCTTCTCAAAGTATTCAGCAGCATCACGTTGTTCACACACTGGGTTTGTGAGGAGAAAAATCAATTATATACGTATTTACTGTTGTACGGCTGGGATTTTAAAACTTGGTTTAATTAATTGTTAATATGCAAGTAGCAGAAAAATGAATGCATAAACATTATTACACCAGACTATGGTGTTAGTTCACACTAACCTGATGTTAAGGTGTTTTGCTCATAAATTTAAAATTCAAAAGCCATTATTAACACTTGCTCACAGACACTGTACCTTGGATCTTCAGCTTCTGTGTAATCCGAGACGTCGTTGCTGTTTTTTTCTCTAAGGTTTCAAACAGGTGTTTAAGAAGTGGATCAGAGTCTCTATAAGAAATAAACACATTGGTCGTGAATCATTTACATTCAACCAAATAAATTCCCTTCATTAATTTCTGTAACAGACCTTGTCACCGCTTCTCTGAAATCTTTGGTCATGAACAGCACCTGCAGCACACTGTTCAAGTAACACGTTGCTCCTTGATTTACTAATCCATGGGGTTTTTTGGCTGTTGGAAAGAAATAATAAGTATCACACTAGTTTTATTATTATGGATCAAAGAATCGCTTTCAGATGTAAACTGTGCGTCGTACCATGAGGATTAATGTCAGTCATTGTGATTCCTTCAATGCGCCAAAAATGTTGTTCCACTGCATATAACCTACTTTAAAATACAAATGATGTTTAGGAACCTTTATAATCTGGTTTTATGTAATAAAGGCAAAGCGGGAGAAACAAAACACCTTAAAAACACTTAAAAATACCTTTAGTTTGTAGCCACGCTTGAAGGGCGATATCTGTGGCTTGTCTCCTCGCTACTCACTTTCTGTTTCGCTGGATGCCACACCTACAGCTGCATATGTGGCCACAGGAAATTGTTGCTGTACACGCATCTAGTTTAATATCAGTTCCCCTTCTCCTCCTTGCCCCTATTATCTACATATTTAACAAGGACTCTTGTACTCGCCTTTTTGAACCTGTAACCATCGCATTCTTTTCCTCTTGATATTTCCTGCTTATCTTTATTTCTTAACACTTCATAAAAGTATTTTATTGACGCTTTGTAATATGCTTATAATTGTTTGTTACGTCTGTTTCTTACGAAAATAATTATCTCCCAATAGGCCTGTAGAGTTTCTATGTCCAAAATAAAGAACAGACATTTACTGGAAATCTTTTTTGCTCCTTTTTAAACCAATAGGGGCTAAAAACGAGATTTAAAAAAAAAAAAACAATTGTAAAGTGTAACTACCTGAGCGATATTTAATACAATATAAAATTATTCACGCCATACTTTGAAATGTTATCCTTTTGTATTTCATCCTTTATTTATAAACAGAAAATATATACTTGTCTACTTGACACTTGGTATGCTTTGTCCATTTAGGCTTTATTAGAGATCTTATTTCAGTTTACGATTTACAGAGATAGAGAACCAGAGGGAAACAGATTTTTATTTCTGTGACAATTTATTCTTCAGTTTTCTTTTTTCTTCAAGAATTCAACATTGTAATAAAAGTCAGTGATAATCAAAACCTAAGGACTGCGTCAACAGTTTTCGTTTGTTATGACATCAATATTGAATCCTTTATTTATGAATTTATTTTGAGATCAGGATTACATTTTCAACACAGACCTTTATAACAAAAAAAAAAAAGAAACATTATGGGAGCAGTCCGACAGCTAGACAACTAGAAAATGAGCCTAAAATACATTTAATTTAATTGATCTTTTAATTGATCAGTAAAAAACACTTGGAGATGCTGATTGTGGTCTCTGTCGCCCTCTATCAAGCTGGTAGTCCCCCATTAAGCCTCACTACCAGCTGGATAACAGACAAGTGCTGGATTCCATATTTATACAGAAGTTCATTTTCGTCATCCAGCCGGTGGTTTGCGAAGATCATCTGCAGATCATCTGTACCCAAGCAGGCGTTTGAGAATGAAAAGGAGAAACAAAATATGCATTTTAGAAAAAAGATGAACATTAGCCTGAAATAAAAATTACACACGTCAGATAAGTGTTCAGCTCAGTTAAAATGTATATATAGGTTGACCCTGTTGTTGTGTTTGTTATGAAATGTGCAAATGCAGCTAGTCTCGTTGTTTTTCTTTTTCAGTGTTTAGCCTACCTGTGGGCCCGGGAAACCTCTCCACAACTTTTTTTTTCAGATCTCGGACAGTCATTTTCTTCATCATCTCCTCGGAGTCGCAGAGGTCAATCACCTTAAGCTCACGATCAATCCCGAACACTTTGACCTGGTGTATTTTACCCATGATTTTATGTTTTGTTTTGTTTTTTCCGCAAGAGGCAACACTGAGTCTCATCCAATTCACTCTCTGAATGAGAGATGAAGCTGTTCTTTCTTGACTGGTATCGAATCCGACGTCACGGAGGAGGCAGTCGCATCCGCTTTTGTAAAAATAAGTATTGTGACGTCTTGAAAATACTCAATTTTAAAACTTACAGGAGACGTTCGATAATTTAAAAATATTTAACATCTAAATGTTACTGTTGCATGGGTTGCTTAATTCATTTAACCAAACAGACACACAGGCATGAACAGACATGAATACACACGGAAAACAAAACTATCAGTACGCACACTTTCGATTCCCAAGAAACGATATGAGCAACTTAGATACATGGGGGGTGGCGCTGGGTTTTCCCCTTTCCTTAAGCACCCTGCCATGCATGCATAATCTTTAAAAGAGATAATGCTGATGTTTCAGTCATGTAATAACTTTTAAGCTTAACTATACAAGATTTGTTAGACTAACTTACAGACCTCTGGTGTTTGAAGACTAATAATGGTCACGAAAAATACTAAAGGCAGGAAGGTTTCCTTTAGATCTAAATATATTATTCACACCTCCAGATTTATATCATAGTTCATATATGACTTGTATGTTACTGTTTTGTTAAATATTTTAATTGTATTTCAGTAATAGCCCATTTATTTCAGTATAGTGGTGCACAACTCTTTCCTAGTTTGTATTTGGATCCTTGATTGTCATTACTTGGAAAGTGCACAGGAGTTCAGGTTTCTGAGGGCAATAGCACACAGCTCACATGGACGTTATGGATTGGCCTTGGGGTGCCATCACTGTGCCCCCTCAGCTGAATTTTATGGCATTCCTAAACTATATTTTAGGTAATTCATACAAATATTTGGTAATGAAAAACGTAAACACTTTAATAGTCCATAAGTTATGACAGTGTGAACGGTTTAATTCACAGTTGTTTAGTGTTTCTGCAGCTGGGGTGAATCTAGGTTTAAAGTTTTAGAGGGGTTCAGCCCCCAGTCATGATGCCATGCGTACAAGTGCCTCACAATTAATCATAGTGGAATATACAACTTTTAAATGTAGTACGCTCTTTTCACATTTGTAAGCCTAATTTCAGTAGAATGATTACCCACAAAAGCAACTTAAATAGTTGGATGACCTATTGCAGTGTCTCAGAATAATTCTTAATGAATAATCACAGATTTCAATATAATACACCAGTTTTAAGGTGGACAGTTATGAATCCAAGGACTTTGGTCAATTCTAGTCAATCATCTTGACCAGAATTTCTTCTCCTCACAACTTGCGAGGAGAAAGTTGAACTGTACTGCAATGACTCTGGGTTTATGACCCAGTGTTTTGTGGGGTTTTTTGGACTTTTTAAACATTGTTAAGTCAGTATTGTTTTGATTTCGAGCGGATCATCGATGCCAGGCTGTGAGAAATCATCACTATAACGCTCAACCAGTGTGGCTTCGTCAAAGGATGCGGCACAATAGATGCCAGTCATGCCGCCAAAACCAAGAACATCCATATGGCCTTCCTTGACCAGGAAAAGGCTTTCGACCGTGTCCCTCATGACCTGATCTGGCACTCTCTGCGATCACACAGGGTCCCCAAGGCCTACGTCGATTGGATCAAGCTCTTGTACAGAAAAGTGACCAGCACAATCAGAAGCCCAGTGGGAACATCACCACCTTCCAACAACACTGTGGGCATGCACCAAGGCTCCACGCTGTCCCGCTTCTCTTCGTCCCCTCCATGGACACCGTGACTGCTGACCTCAAAGCTCCCCACCCTTGGACACTCCTCTATGTTGATGATGTCTTCCTCTCAAATGAATCTAGTTTGGTTAATTTAAATATAAGAGAATGAGAGAGCTTTAAGAAATATATATTTATATATATATGTATATATATAGTTTGCTTCCCCTGTCTCCTTATGTCTGTTTGTTCCAGCTGTGTTCCCCTGGTGTCTTCACTCTCCTAAACACCTGTCTGTGTATTCATTGTGACAATTTCCTTGTTGTGATGGCCAAAGTAAGCCTTTGTGAAACACTGAAACATTCAAAGCATTTGTGCCAGAATTGTATCAAGGCTTCGAAACATTCTGAAACTCATCCCCACAGTGACATCTGTTGGCCAATTTGATAATGCATCTTGATAATGCTGTTCAGCCAACACGTTCTCACTCCCAACTCGTCAAATGTGTGACGCATGGTCAGGCTCCCTCTGCTTCACTTATCTACGTGCAGGGCACCCCCCTCGCGTCGACAATTGACGTGCAGGGTCCTCTCATTGAATACTATAGAGCTCCCTAAACGTTGTTTATTGACGACAAGAGATTGCCGTGGAAGAGCCTGTTGTCCGTATATTTATACATTTCCGAAATCACATTGTAGTGATGTGTACTGAACACAATATATTATATAATGTAAACAACTACCTGAGAAACAGCAGATACAGCAGCTAAATTAATTATAGGCTATTACTTTTGTATCGTTTATTGCATTTATGGAGGGAGAGGTGTATGCTGGGTAATGGCACAGCTAGCGACACGGTGACTTTATTCACCCGCTTCGGCTGTTATCAGTCCATACAATGGGCGTTATTAGCAGAAATTAGTCCCATAGATGTGGGCCATCTCCACCTGCTAGATTGTTCAGAAGGTTGTTATCATCCATCCAGATGGAGGATCACTAACAGGAGCGTGGAAGACTCCAGAATCCACTCTGGCTGGAATCCGGTGGATACAGCAGTGTTACAGGTAAGACCATTTAAACGGACAGCATTTATAGAATGACTATTAAAAGTCAGCGAGTGTCAATAATGTTAATGTGGTTATGTTAGTAATACACCGAGTGCTAATATAACAGCTTTAAGATGCATTTGTAGATATTATTACGTGTTTTACCGTCTTTATGGTGCTAGCTTAAAGTTACGGTGTAAACGTTAGCTTATATTGTAGTAAAGCTGTTACTGTTTAAACGATGTTAGCACAGAAATATTAGCTTCTGTCATGACTGATGAAGTTACTAGTTAATAAAGTTTGCAGTAAAGTGATTAAGCGCAGCCACAGATTAACAGTAAATATCCCGATTAGCTTCAATGCATCTGTTATAAATATGTGCAAGTTTCAGTGCTTCGTTTAAACTGTATGATACTTATACTGACCCAGGGTCAGTGTAAAATACAATCCTAGCTGTGTGAACAAAGCCTGGCTCCTTTAATCCTGCATGACAAACCTCAGGATGCAGGTTATTATGACTCTTTCCTGCTGGCACACCTGTCACACCTGAGAGTCGGCTAGAAGCTTACAGTGACGTGGACATCATGCAAAGACTGCCAGACTCTGTAATACTGTAAATGATCAGTGACTCAGGTTAACACTAAACTTTAAACAGTACCTCTGTGTCTCTGTGTGTGCTGAACATCTGGAATCAGATTGAGTCAGGCTGCATCAGCTGAATTTGTTATTTGTAAATATCAATATTTTTTATTCAGGTGTGGGGATAATATGTAAGACTGCAGTGAAGCGATGCGCCAGATTAATCCCTGGCCAAAGGCATCGTACTTAAATCAGACTACTGATCCAGCCACATCAGCCTTTTGTGAGGTCTGTTTAAAGTAGACTTAAAATGAACTGCAGATTCCTGAGAGGTGGACTGTGAGCACAGGAACACATGTTCATACATACAGCTGCAGCAAGCTTACATTAATTTTAAATGGATTTGTTACTCTGATGTCTGTCTCTCTGTTAGTCCTCTGACAGACTGGTGACCTGTCCAGGTGTGCTCTACCTATGACTACTGGGACAGGCTCTTGCTCCTGTAATAGAAATTTTCTATTATTCTAATTTAAAGTATTTAAGTGCTTATGCATATGCTTAGTTGTGACACTCTTATAGACTGTTCAGTGAAAGTTTCTAAAACTAGATGAACTTACTTCAGCGTCAGCAGTTTGAGAAAACAACTCCCTTTACAGGTGCTGATAAGGCCAAGGGCACAAAACAGCATAACCATTGATCCGTTAGGTTTCATAACGAGGCGCGTGAAGTGTGGTACGATCAGTTTGTAACTTCCTCCCTCTTCCTTGGAATGCATAAAGGAGTAGGAGCACGACTTCTGTGGCAGAGCTGACATGACTGTGAACTGTGATGTTTGATGTGTGTTGGCTCTCCTGCGCGCAGTAATAAATAGCTTGATCACAGCTCTTTCTGTGTTGCAGACTTTATTTACAAAATTCCACGATACCCCCCCACCCTCCCACTGTGAACATGAATTGAATATTCAGAAGACATTTGTTTAAATAGTTCTAGAAATCTGAGCTGTTGGTGTGGTAATAATATTAGAGCTGGCAATCTTTCTTACTGAATCTCTACTCTGAGTCATGTTACCTGAGATTAATTCTATGTTTACCTGACAGCCTGGACACATGTGCTGTGTGAGGGATGTAAATCAAATCAGATCTTAACTGCTTACATTTAAGGAGCCTGGTCATATTTAATTGTAATATGAACCAATGATTTTCTGATTGCTGATTCTAAGAGAGTCTTTGTGGAAATTCTGTTTGGCTTTTTATCATTTTAATTCTCTTCTCTCTTTTCCAGAACAGTTCTCCACAGTCGCTGTCTACATGGGTCAGTGGGACCAAGAAGCACACTGCTAATGTGTGGACTCTGACCAGCAACATCCAGCAAGACCCAGACAGCGTTTTCTATCTCCCAGCTGGAGTTTTTTTGTTTGTCTGTGACTGGAGAGTCAGATTTTTGTTGAGGCTGGAGGAACAGCCTCACACTCGCAGAGGTAAGTCAGTTTGCAGAGATCCCTCCCACCCTGGCTTTTATGTACTAGATTTCTTACCTGAAACAGTAATATTTCAGTGACTGCTGCTTATACCACAGGTTAATACTAGAGATGGCACGATACCACTTTTTTATGTCCGATACCGATACCGATATCATAAATTTGGATATCTGCCGATACCGATATTAATCCGATATAGTGTGTTTTTTAATCAATAAAACTGTTTCTTTAATATCTTGCTGCATTTTGTATAAATTCATACTCAAGTTTAATTAAACAACAACACTAAAGCTACTCTGTTATACCTGTATGTAAAAAATACACTGCACCCAAAATATTTCATAGTTCAGCAATACTGATCAATCTAATAAACTTAAACCTACTCCATCCTTCCTATTCTGGTATTTTAAAGAGTACTTAGCAGAAATATTAAGCAACCTAACTAATAGGGTTGCAAACTCCCAGCAAAAAAAAAATAGGGAACCACCGCCCACCCTCCATCTCATGATGCTTAATCGACATAATCAACTTTAATTTGATGCAGTGTGAAAAAAAATGCACAGAAATAAATTATTTTTCAAGTAAATAGATTCAACATCTTTCTACTACAGAATTGCAGAATTCACAGATGGTATCTTCCCAAAGGAAAAAGTACTATAGCTTACTGGGGTATATTAGACATTTAACAGTTACTATATACAGTAATGGACTTCTATACATTTTACATCAGATTAAAACTTTGGGTGTAAGATTCAGATAATTATTTATTACAAGCTAGACATTTTAAATGAGAATAAGAAAGAAAAGTATGCCTTTGTGCCCACCTTTTCCCTGTTAATGCCCTATCGGCCCCCCTGGCTAAACTTTGCTAGATCCGCCCCTGCACAGTTACCAGCCGTCAGCTACGTAGAAAAGGATCCTGGTCTAGAAAGTAATATTAAATAAATTCTAACAACAGCTTATCAAGGTTAAACGTGCTGCTGTTGTTCAGCCGCTGGTTTCCTCTTTCTGGTGCAAAGTGGGCCAAAAACAAAGAAGAGAGACGGACTGGCGACAGAAAAGCCGATCAGCTGATCATTAAGGAGTTTCATGAAGTAGCGGCAGGAGAGGGAGAGAGAGAGAGAAGAGGCAGACGCTCCATATATCGGTGGTTAAGCTTAACGCAGGTACGCTTTACAAACATTCAGAGATGAACTTACACACTTGCTTTACTTCTCTCTGGGATAACTTCCTCGGAGATGAAATGCTGGTTTGCTAGCGAGGCTACAAATACACACAGCCGCTCTATCACGTGATGCACACTGCTCCGACTGCTACGGTTATGAGCCGAGTTACGCCGTGTCGCAAGTTTTGTGAGGTGTTTTTTTGATATTTAATGGATCGGATTACATTTTTTATTTCTCGCCGATATCCGATCCAGTAATTTACGTCAGTATCGGACCGATACCGATACCTGGTATCGGATCGGTCCATCTCTAGTTAATACACGCTACTGATCCCTGATGGGAGAATCATCACCTCTGCCAACAAAGAAGCCTGGTGGATGTTTGTTTGCAGTCTGATGATGGGACATCATGCTGTGCATCTTCAAAGTTTGTCTCTTGATTATTATTCATACACAGTAATGTGAAGCCTGCTCATATCTAGTATAACTGGACCAACCTGGTGCTCTTCATTTATGGAGGCTGTTGAGTCTGAATGTTGGATGTTGTGTATCTTGTGTTCTCTGGGCTTTGTTGTCCTCAGTCTTTTTGCAGGATCAGAAAACAAAACCAGGAGACCTGTAAATGTTTCTTCTCCAATTGGATGATGATAAGACTGTGACACGGGATGCCACCTTTAGTCTTGTGATGAAGCAAAGCTCAGGAAGAAGTGTGATTAAATGGTACCCACATGTGTGCTGCTGAGAAGGATGTACAGGGGCACCTGCAGCCAAATCCAAGCCTCCTCAGGTTAGTTGTAGTTGCAGAATGCTTTAGGACTGAGACAGCTGAGGCATCAAATGTTTGATCAAAGCGATGAAAAAGAGAAGTTTCTTCCCTGTAATTATCACTTTTTAAAATCTGTAGCAACTTCAGGTCTGTCAGCGTGCTGAGGTCACAGAAACAAGAAAAGCAGCTTGACTTCAGAGTGTTGTTTACAGTTTTCTGTCATCATGATCTCCCCTGAATTTATCACTATTATACAAGCAGTAAGTCCACAGTACTGTAATGAAGATTCTGACTTTGGTCACAGTTGCACAATATTTTAATAATATACAATTATTTTTTGTAATTCATATTTTTTCTGTTAATTAAAAATTTACTTTGTGAAATTTGTATTTGAGAATGCAGAATGTGACAATATATTTTTGTTCAATATTTAATTTCTTTCAGTTGCAATTGTTAAATGAAATATGTATATGTGTATATATATATATATATATATATATATATATATATATATATATACATATATATATATATATATATATATGTATATGTATATATATATATATATTCTGATCTATGCTCACAGATGGTGACGGTGTGGAGAGACGGTGGTGTTTCCTCAGAAGAACTAGCAGAGTCACAAAGGGCACGAGTCCTTCTCACCACCTTGACTTGCTGACTGATGCTCGTCTGCACTGCACAGAGGAAATCAACTGACCGAGGTTTGTCCAGTGCAGTGTTATGAAATGTATATTTGTTTTATGCTTACAGATTTGTTTTTCTTGACAGAGGCTCTGCAGAGGTTAGACAAAGCAGAGAAAATATGTGCTTTACATTTTACTGTGATTTATTGAGATATTTGTTGCCTGATGTTCAGCAGGAACGGAGAAATGGAATCAAAGGGAGAAGTTTTTGATGTTTTTGTAATGATGTAGGTAAATCTCCAGTTTCTGAGTGAGGGAGAGAGGAGTCATCATCCAGGTAAAGTGACGTGGTTCAGTGGATACACTTGTCTCCCCTTTAAAGGAGATACTCTTAGAGAGAGATGATCCGAGTCATCATAAAATGTTAGTGCTTTCAAATACACAAACATTTTTAAAGGACAAAATCGAACATCCCACTTTGACTGTAATACAATTAAATCTTTGCATGTGTGTTTTCAAACTCTCAGATGGGCAGGATATCACTATTAGACTGTCTAACCTGCCGGAGCAGCACTGAATGATCACCACACATGAGCATGTTCCTGCAACATTCAGCAGCTTTGCTTTTGGTAAGTAGAGTTACCTAACTACAGTAACTCTAAACACATGCCATCCATTTCTAACGGCCTGGTTACTTCCTGTCAGTTATTTTAGAAACCATGTGATCACCTGACCTAACACTGTTTCTTCTTCTTCCCCTTAATGTTGAAGTGTCAAATGTCAACCAGCTGGAGAGGAAACTACACCAGTGTACTGGGATGTTTCAGCAACACGTGCCAGATGCTGTTCCTTCATGGTGACATCACCAGAGACAGCCCCGCCCACCTCAGGACCTCGCCATTGATCATGATGATTATAATAATGACAGCGAGCGGAACTAAGACTGTAAAAATCCACGACCAGAATGTTTAGATGCTTTCTAATTATTAATGAATACCGAGAGCCTCTTTCTGTGTTTTGTCTGTTTTGTTTTTTTTTTACCTCATTTGTTACTAACAAAGTTCACCAAACTCACACAGTTTACATTCTGTATGTTTCCATCTTTACCAGCCACACTCTACCCGCAATTAAGCAAATAATCCTTAGAAATCGTCGTTTTTCTCTTTTGTAATTGATGATAATTCAGTGAAGATACTCTGCTGCTTCCTTTTATTGCATCTCACATTGCTTTAAGTTTTTCAGTGTCCAGTTATTTTTTTACTGCTGTTTGAATTCTCTGTATGTTTGACCCTGTAGACTGTTTAATGGACTGCTTGTCTTCCTGTTTGTAACCACCGCCTGTTTTTGACTAAAGATTTGGATTTCTGACTTTAACACAGCCTCTGTGTGTCCTCCCTTTGTGTCCTCTTCCTCTGTGAATGTGTTGCATGTGTCACAGATTCATTTATTAACAGCTTTCCCACAGTGAGTTGCATCAGCATTCATTCACAGCACATTGCAGAAGGATTCAGATTAATACAGTGATCTTACAGTCAGAATTATCCTGACAGACTGCCACTGTAAATTATCTTTCATCAGGTCAATTTTAAAGTTCAGTATTTCAAAGCAGGCGTTATGAAGAATCATATTGGCATTAGGACTGTACCAATATGTACTTACAAAGTCAAAGTTTTTTAATTATGCTAGAATATTGGAAGACAATCAACTTTTAGTGTTTTCTGCATATTAATTATACTGAAATAGAGATGGTGACCATAACTGTACAGAAGCACTAAACAACTGACAATCTAACAAACATTATTGGCCTGAGCCGTCATGCACAGTGAGTCTGATCCTGTGCTGTGAGAGTCTGACAAGCATGTTTCTGGTCAGTTTGGAAGAAATAATATCACAATGTCGATCTTTTTTTCAATATTCCTTCTCTTTTACAACATAAACTGTGATCAAAGCTACTTATGTTCACAGCAGGTAATAATAGTGACAGTCCAGGGCATTGTGGTCTGTTGAGCTAGGGTTAGGGTTAGCAATTCAGACATATGTAATCAATCTCTTGCTGGATATAACAAACACCTAGGAATTCATATTATAATTTGATTTTCATGAAATATTCATATTCAGTATCAGTCATTTTATATTATAACCATGTATCCACCCAGGCTCATGGTGGGGCAGGGCTCTGTCCTGGGATGCTTGAGTACAAGGTAATGTACACCCTGACCAGGTATCCAGTCTGTCAGAATTGTTTTCAATATTTGGTTCTAAAATATGAGTGAAAACAAAAATCCAACTAGGATTCTTGCGTATGATGGGTGAAGTCTGTCTTTGACTGTATTGTCCAGCTGATCCATCAAACCCCTAGCAGGTGAACCTTATTCATGACATGGTAACAATGTAAAAAATTAAACAGCAACACTCTAAATCTAAAGTGCATTCTAAACTCCTCTTCAATAAATTATATGGATGTGCAGTGAGTCATTCAGGACTGTAAAACGTGAACTACAGAACCCAGAGTCTTCATCATTAAATCTGTGGTTGCTTCATTTTTCTATCCTATATCAGATACTTTAAAGGTTTTAGTAAAGTTGCATTCTCATGGTGAGGCAAAGTGCTTTATGTGTGTGTGTGCGTGCGTGTCATGAACGGCTGTAAAAGCCCTTTAATTACAGAACAAAGCGGGGTTTGAGTTCGAGTTACGGCAGACTGGCGCTACTTTAAACGGAACGCAGCCTTCCTACGGCGGACAGCTAATAACAGGAATCGGACGCGGTCCACCCTAGTCCACAGCAACCACCATAGCAACCGCCTAGCATGTCTTTAAAACACATTCTTTATTCATAACTATCAAAAACGTGAAATGATTTGTAAAGTGTGAAAGTGTTACAGCTGCAGAGAGCTATGGCGGTATCTTTGGAAGCTGTTTACATATGTAACCATGGAGACAGTCAGTCACGTGAGCTAGCGGTGCACGTTTACTACAGTGAATAAGGTGATTGTGTGCACAGCGTCCACACGCTGCACAGGGTAAAGACATTACTTCAATATTGTTTTATATTTATATATATTTGCCTTCTGCTGACCATCACCTCAGGTTCACCATTACAGTTTCAGCATACAAATGTCTAAATATGAACACACAAAAAAAATCATGTCTCAGAAATAAGCACAGCTGTTCATGTTTGTCATTATAGTTTTATTTGTAAGAAAATTGTGAACTTCATATTGTGTATCAAGTCAAAGAACATTTGACAAGTCTGAGTCATTCCTTTGCCCTATGAGAGCTGGAATAAATATATATCCTGACAGTTACAGTTGAGCAAACTTTAGTGAAATGTTGAAACAGTAGAGACAGGTAGAAATGGGATCGGACTAATCTTTGCTTAGTCAGATACCTCCTGTGTTCAGTCCATCATATTAAAAAACAAACAATAGCACGATCCGTGTGATTTTGCATCCATTTCCAAATTGTAGTCAAGCAGCCCAGTCTCATACATAGGTAACAGAAATGTCTCTAATGTAGATGTGCACAGTGTAATGTAAGCATTAAAAGATCATAAAGGAAACACTAACATTTATGTGAAACTAATTGTAATAAAAAATGAGCAGGTGCTTTACAGATTTATAAGAAAGAATCTGAAAACAAGACTTTTTTTGGTCTAAGTGGTCAAAGTAGAAAACAAAACTGATGTTCAAGAACAAACTGTAGCTGCACTAATATTACACATCTCCATTGTTGTGGTGAACAATGTTGCTTTTAAAACCACATGCAGTGTGTGACCATGACTGTCCACTGAGACCATGAACGCCACTTCGCTGAAGTCTTCTTCTTCTTCTTCTTCTTGCCATCAGAATGGAAGCAGACAGAGCACGAGCTGCTTTGATCTACTGAAAGGAAAAAGCAGAACATATGAGCTGAAACCATTAAGATAGAAACAATCGTTCAATGCAGTCTCTCAGGTAGCTTAGCCTGCTGCAACTGTTGATACAAGCTCAGTACAGGTCCTTCTCAAAAAATTAGCATATTGTGATAAAGTTCATTATTTCCTGTAATGTACTGATAAACATTAGACTTTCATATATTTTAGATTCATTACACACAACTGAAGTAGTTCAAGCCTTTCATTGTTTTTAATATTGATGATTTTGGCATACAGCTCATGAAAACCCCAAATTCCTATCTCAAAAAATTAGCATATCATGAAAAGGTTCTCTAAACGAGCTATTAACCTAATCATCTGAATCAACGAATTAACTCTAAACACCTGCAAAAGATTCCTGAGGCTTTTAAAAAATCCCAGCCTGGTTCATTACTCAAAACCGCAATCATGGGTAAGACTGCCGACCTGACTGCTGTCCAGAAAGCCATCATTGACACCCTCAAGCAAGAGGGTAAGACACAGAAAGAAATTTCTGAACGGATAGGCTGTTCCCAGAGTGCTGTATCAAGGCACCTCAGTGGGAAGTCTGTGGGAAGGAAAAAGTGTGGCAGAAAACGCTGCACAACGAGAAGAGGTGACCAGACCCTGAGGAAGATTGTGGAGAAGGACCGATTCCAGACCTTGGGGGACCTGCGGAAGCAGTGGACTGAGTCTGGAGTAGAAACATCCAGAGCCACCGTGTACAGGCATGTGCAGGATATGGGCTACAGGTGCCGCATTCCTCAGGTCAAGCCACTTTTGAAGAAACAGCGGCAGAAGCGCCTGACCTGGGCTACAGAGAAGCAGCACTGGACTGTTGCTCAGTGGTCCAAAGTACTTTTTTCGGATGAAAGCAACTTTTGCATGTCATTCGGAAATCAAGGTGCCAGAGTCTGGAGGAAGACTGGGGAGAGGGAAATGCCAAAATGTCTGAAGTCCAGTGTCAAGTACCCACAGTCAGTGATGGTCTGGGGTGCCATGTCAGCTGCTGGTGTTGGTCCACTGTGTTTTATCAAGGGCAGGGTCAATGCAGCTAGCTATCAGGAGATTTTGGAGCACTTCATGCTTCCATCTGCTGAAAAGCTTTATGGAGATGAAGATTTCATTTTTCAGCACGACCTGGCACCTGCTCACAGTGCCAAAGCCACTGGTAAATGGTTTACTGACCATGGTGTTACTGTGCTCAATTGTCCTGCCAACTCTCCTGACCTGAACCCCATAGAGAATCTGTGGGATATTGTGAAGAGAAAGTTGAGAGACGCAAGACCCAACACTCTGGATGAGCTTAAGGCCGCTATCGAAGCATCCTGGGCCTCCATAACACCTCAGCAGTGCCACAGGCTGATTGCCTCCATGCCACGCCGCATTGAAGCAGTCATTTCTGCAAAAGGATTCCCGACCAAGTATTGAGTGCATAACTGAACATAATTATTTGAAGGTTGACTTTTTTTGTATTAAAAACACTTTTCTTTTATTGGTCGGATGAAATATGCTAATTTTTTGAGATAAGAATTTTGGGTTTTCATGAGCTGTATGCCAAAATCATCAATATTGAAACAATAACAGGCTTGAACTACTTCAGTTGTGTGTAATGAATCTCAAATATATGACAGTCTAATGTTTATCAGTACATTACAGGAAAATAATGGACTTTATCACAATATGCTAATTTTTTGAGAAGGACCTGTACAGTTAACACAGTGTCAGGGAACTCCAGTGTGGGAACTAGTGGCTTTAGGTTTGTAGTCATTTAACTTTCATCCATTCATTCATTTAATTCAGGAGGAAGAAATGTCAGGTGGGTGCAGGCTGGTTACATGCATTTGGTCCCATGCTGTCTTTAACCAAATGACTTGGTTCATTTTATGGCTGGGCTGTATGTGGGGTTATATCATGTTATTTGGGCAGGAGTACCTGTCCCCTGTTAGGCTTAGAAAGTTTCTCCATAAGCAGAGCTTCTAACTCTTATAGCTTTTAGCACATCTGTAGCTGTGCAGGCTGACAGGTTTTTAGTGGCTCTTTTTACCCCACACTGGTTGTGAGTGTGTAAATAGCCCCACTAGTTCTTTTGGGTTGCAGTTAACTTGGGAGGAAGGGGTGGGTCTGCCAGGACTAGATGAATAAAAATGATCTGGGATACATAAATTTCATAATGCATGCATATATCTCTATAAACCTGGCCTGAGGGCTGCCATTTTTACATTCAGTTATTTCTCTTAGAAATGTTGGATCTAAATAATGAACGTGTTACAGTCAAACTGACACTGGTCAGTGTAAATGGCTCATTGGGACATAGAAACCTTTAAATTAAATACCATCACCTGATATCGAGTGTCAAACAATATCAAAGCTGTAAAAGCTGTTTACAGTCAGAATGTATAAAAACTATGATTGTAAATAAATTCAAACAAGTGAGCTTTTCTCTTTGTGCTGAATATCAACACTGTGATTTCTTAGACTGTAAGCTTCACATCAGCACAGTTGTAGAAGCCGTCACTCCAAATGTCTTTCGATAACAAGAAAAAAATACCTTGTCAGTACACGGCCTGAAGTTCTTCTCCAAACATCTTCTGCCATCGGCTTTGTCTGCTGGTTTGAAGACAATAAACCACAAAAAAGATGATTTAGTCACTTTGTCTGCAACATGCAGCTCGAATGTGTCGTGCAACGATGTTGAATAGCCGTCGTTATCCCTCTGCTGTGTCTGTAGGATTGTACTGTACAGCATCTCATTCATATGTGAGGAATGCTAATGTAACACGATAACAGACATCTGGTCTTCCATCATTAAAATATAAAGGGCAGGAGATATTTAGATATTTTTATATTTATATTATATTTTATAGCTGACAGATATTACTAAATAGATAGAATTTACTAAATAGTTGAAAACATGAAAAATATGTCCATAATCACAAATGACCATGAGAGCCAGTAGAATTAATTCAACTAGACACTCAAAAGACGTCCTTAAATGCTCTTTAAGTGGCAGAACAAATGAACAAACAGTTAATCGCTTACTTGAGATGAAATCTGCTCAGCTACTTTGAAAACAGCTTCTAACTGGTTCCTCCTTTAACAGGATGACTGCTCAGGGGTAAGGCCATCATGCAGTCCAGCAACCTTTATGGTCCTGCTTTGATTCACCAGGAACTATTAGGGAAACCTTTCAGTGCCTCCTGTGAAAGACACAGGCATAAACACAAACATTTATTAACATGTTCCACAGTCTTCCAGTTCGATTTTCTCATCCTGTGGACAACAACGTACAGAGATGCAGGTTTATGTTAACTTTTGTAAGGTTTCTTTACTGAACATATCCAGCTGCAGCTCCACTGTGATCCTGAACTGGATAAGCACTTAAGAAAATGTGTCAATAAATACATCAGCTTACTATATTTATCCAAACAGACTGGACCAATAATGCTTCACTGAGTTAGAGACTTTAACAGTCTCTTCTATGTAAGAATGTCTCGTGCTGATATACCTGCAAACTTGACAACAAAGATTTTTCAGACTACATGTAGCTGTCCTCTATGTCAGCTAACACATTTACATTCATGTCACACTTATTTCTGCTTTCCCATTTTTACCATTAATGCTTACATTTTGATTGGATACCTTGAGTTTGTAAATGATGAGATTACATAATTGGAATACAATGTATCCAATTCAAGGTCACCGGAGGATGAAGCCTATCCCAGCTGATACAGGACAAAGACAGGACAGGCTGCCAGTTTATCGCAGAGCTAACACAATACGTGTGACAGAAAATCCACTTAAATGTTTGATATTTCTAATAATAATCATAATTATGATTATTATTTAAAATATTATTTAAAGGTTTCTTTATAAATACATTTAGAATTTTTTATAACCCCTAGAATATAAACCTGGGCTGTTTCAGATTCTGACCTCAGTGACCTGGCTGTGTCCTCACTGCAGCTCCCTCTTGGAAGTACGTCTGCTTCTTTTCTTCCCCCAGTGATGACCGCCTGCCCTTAATATCACGTACTGTACCTGAGGAACAAAACAGGACAAACACTTGCCTTCATTTAAGAAGTACATTCATAACGAGATATGAAAAACGTATCATTATGGAAACAGACTAGTTCACCCTTTGGGAGGAATCAGTTCCTGTGAAACATTTCTGTAGGAGCCAGGCTTTGTTCACACAGCTAGGATTGTATTTACACTGACCCTGGGTCAGTATAAGTATCATACAGTTTAAACGAAGCACTGAAACGTGCACATATTTATAACAGATGCATTGAAGCTAATCGGGATATTTACTGTTAATCTGTGGCTGCGATTAATCACTTTACTGGAAACTTTATTAACTAGTAACTTCATCAGTCATGACAGAAGCTAATATTTCTGTGCTAACATCGTTTAAACAGTAACAGCTTTACTACAATATAAGCTAACGTTTACACCGTAACTTTAAGCTAGCACCATAAAGACGGTAAAACACGTAATAATATCTACAAATGCATCTTAAAGCTGTTATATTAGCACTCGGTGTATTACTAACATAACCACATTAACATTATTGACCCTCGCTGACTTTTAATAGTCATTTTATAAATGCTGTCCGTTTAAATGGTCTTACCTGTAACACTGCTGTATCCACCGGATTCCAGCCAGAGTGGATTCTGGAGTCTTCCCACGCTCCTGTTAGTGATCCTCCACCTGGATGGATGATAACAACCTTCTGAACAATCTAGCAGGTGGAGATGGCCCACATCTATGGGACTAATTTCTGCTAATAACGCCCATTGTATGGACTGATAACAGCCGAAGCGGGTGAATAAAGTCACCGTGTCGCTAGCTGTGCCATTACCCAGCATACACCTCTCCCTCCATAAATGCAATAAACGATACAAAAGTAATGGCCTATAATTAATTTAGCTGCTGTATCTGCTGTTTCTCAGGTAGTTGTTTACATTATATAATATATTGTGTTCAGTACACGCCACTACAATGTGATTTCGGAAATGTATAAATATACGGACAACAGGCTCTTCCACGGCAATCTCTTGTCGTCAATAAACAACGTTTAGGGAGCTCTATAGTATTCAATGAGAGGACCCTGCACGTCAATTGTCGACGCGAGGGGGGTGCCCTGCACGTAGATAAGTGAAGCAGAGGGAGCCTGACCATGCGTCACACATTTGACGAGTTGGGAGTGAGAACGTGTTGAAACATAAGAGGGTTTTGGACAAAGTGTGTGTTCTCCATTCTTCGAGCACCGTTTAAGCACCGGCACCGTTTCAAAAGTACCGGTTTGGCACCGGTAAACGATACCCATCCTGAGTTATTAGCACACAAGTTATTATGCACACATGCAAATCTACCACTTTTTTTAGTGCGTTCCTTCATATGTTTTAGTTTTCTGTCACTTCTGCACCTGCTGTACCGCATCTGACCTCTCAGGGCCACCTTACAAAAATGTGTGTTTGAGATCTTCTGCAAGTAACAACTGCATAATTTGACAACTACATTTTTTCTGACACAAATGCACAAAGTCTCATTAAAGAATTTACTGAATGTTTTGCATACATACACTGTATGGCAGTGATATATTTTGATTTACAGGGAAAAAGTGGAGAGACCCAAACTGGGAAAACTATGAATACCTATGTGCATTAGCCAATAGTAAATAAGAAAGACACTGACGTATAAAAAAGTAAACAAATGCATTCCTCTTCACAGTTTACCTGTCACAATTAACAACATCACTTCCAAGGCTTTTGTATTATATTTTTTTTCTCTGTCATGTTTGCAGTTTGTTGTTGTGTTTGGTCTTGAGTTTGCTGTCTGTAGTAACAACATGCTGTGTTTTCATAATGTTGCTGTTTAAGGTGTTTTAATTTCTGCCCTGATTTACTGATTTTTTTTTATAATTAGAGGCTTCATTTATTCTACTCTAGGCGTAGTTTGTTGGGTGCAGGACTGAAGAACAGTAACCATTACAGTGGCTTGCAAAAGTATTCGGCCCCCTTGAACTTTTCCACATTTTGTCACATTACAGCCACAAACATGAATCAATTTTATTGGAATTCCACGTGAAAGATCAATACAAAGTGGTGTACACGTGAGAAGTGGAACGAAAATCATACATGATTCCAAACATTTTTTACAAATAAATAACTGCAAAGTGGGGCGTGCGTAATTATTCAGCCCCCTGAGTCAATACTTTGTAGAACCACCTTTAGCTGCAATTACAGCTGCCAGTCTTTTAGGGTATGTCTCTACCAGCTTTGCACATCTAGAGACTGAAATCCTTGCCCATTCTTCTTTGCAAAACAGCTCCACAACTGCCCTGTGACGGCCTCAGAAGTTGTCTAAGAGAATATTGGGAGAAACAACACCATGAAGTCCAAAGAACACACCAGACAGGTCAGGGATAAAGTTATTGAGAAATTTAAAGCAGGCTTAGGCTACAAAAAGATTTCCCAAGCCTTGAACATCCCACGGAGCACTGTTCAAGCCATCATTCAGAAATGAAAGGAGTATGGCACAACTGTAAACCTACCAAGACAAGGCCGTCCACCTAAACTCACAGGCCTATCCATAGGACAACTATTAGTCGTGCACTGTACAAAGTTGGCCTTTATGGAAGAGTGGCAAGAAGAAAGCCATTGTTAACAGAAAACCATAAGAAGTCCCGCTTGCAGTTTGCCACAAGCCATGTGGGGGACACAGCAAACATGTGGAAGAAGGTGCTCTGGTCAGATGAGACCAAAATGGAATTTTTTGGCCTAAATGCAAAACGCTATGTGTGGTGGAAAACTAACACTGCACATCACTCTGAACACACCATCCCCACTGTCAAATATGGTGGTGGCAGCATCATGCTCTGGGGGTGCTTCTCTTCAGCAGGGACAGGGAAGCTGGTCAGAGTTGATGGGAAGATGGATGGAGCCAAATACAGGGCAATCTTGGAAGAAAACCTCTTGGAGTCTGCAAAAGACTTGAGACTGGGGCGGAGGTTCACCTTCCAGA
Source organism: Oreochromis niloticus (assembly GCF_001858045.2). Taxonomy (NCBI): domain Eukaryota; kingdom Metazoa; phylum Chordata; class Actinopteri; order Cichliformes; family Cichlidae; genus Oreochromis; species Oreochromis niloticus. Next base: position 20,290,429 of record NC_031967.2, read on the forward strand.
GGGACAACGACCCTAAACATAAAGCCAGGGCAACAATGGAACGGTTTAAAACAAAACATATCCATGTGTTAGAATGGCCCAGTCAAAGTCCAGATCTAAATCCAATCGAGAATCTGTGGCAAGATCTGAAAACTGCTGTTCACAAACGCTGTCCATCTAATCTGACTGAGCTGGAGCTGTTTTACAAAGAAGAATGGGCAAGGATTTCAGTCTGTAGATGTGCAAAGCTGGTAGAGACATACCCTAAAAGACTGGCAGCTGTAATTGCAGCAAAAGGTGGTTCTACAAAGTATTGACTCAGGGGGCTGAATAATTACGCACGCCCCACTTTGCAGTTATTTATTTGTAAAAAATGTTTGGAATCATGTATGATTTTCGTTCCACTTCTCACGTGTACACCACTTTGTATTGGTCTTTCACCTGGAATTCCAATGAAATTGATTCATGTTTGTGGCTGTAATGTGACAAAATGTGGGAAAGTTCAAGGGGGCCGAATACTTTTGCAAGCCACTGTACAAACCTTTTATCAGCAGCAGAGACAGAACCGTTCCCTCCCTGTCTAACAGGCCTGCTGTTTCCTCTTACTCCTACACCTTTTAGTGCCTAATTCTTCTTTTCCTCAGCTTTAGTCTCTCCAGGTTTCTCTCTATTTCTTCCTGGGCAACTCCTTGGTTTACTTGTTTTTGTTCCAATCTTAGTATCAGTGTTGTCCTTAACCTCCCAGGAAGTGTCTCGTGCTTTCTGGCATTTCTTTGGGGAATTACTGTTTTGTTGAATCCCGTGAATTTTGCGTGTTCACATATTTTCTGCTCTGTTGATATCAGGATACATGTGTGCCTTTGTATTTGAAACAAGCCACTGCACATCTGCTTTAATGCTCATTTGATGTTCAGTTGTTTTGTTCATCCGTGCTGCTCTTTGGTTTGGCTGTTTATCCGGTTCTCCATTAAAGTTCATCCGTTTTCCCTTTTTGGCAAATCACCATTGAAGCTCTTTAAAATGTCCTTCCCTTTGTCATAATATATCTGGTTGATAATGAGGAACATCAGCGTCTCCTCTGTGTGTCTCATGACTCCTTCCTTCAGCCTTGACATCTGTATGTGCACACTGAGCGTCGTGGTCCCCTCCTTCAGTCTTTGGAGCTTCTTTGCTCACTTTGAACAGAAAAATGGAAGATTAGTAAAACACAGAATGATCAATGAGTAATCTGTATTTGGAGAAGAGATTATTGCTCTCATGGCATTTATTATGAATGTCATAATTTTTGCATCAGTCTGATATGTGTGTGGCAAAACAACTGGTACTCCGTAAAAAGGAAAAGCAGCATTAAGTGACATTAGGCTTTTAGGAAATGAATATTTTAGGCAAACTGGCCAATCAATTGTGAAAAAAACAGTTAAATCAGTTTGTGTTACTGATTAATTTTCTGATTTGTACATTGGTGTTCTTCGAAACAGTGAAAGAGCTTAAAACTGAAACAACCAGTACTTCTTTAAAGAATGCAGTTTTGGCTCCTCCTACAGGTCAAAAATTATTATTCAAATACTCTTAATATTATTTTTATCTACAAGGTTTTGGGAAACACTTCTTAAGTATGCTAGTAAGACAACTTTTACATTTTTACACTCTTTGCACTACATCTAAGTCTAGTCAAATAATGTCACCTTCAATTTCAATCAAATTAAATGTTATTTGTCTCCAAAGCACTTTATATCATAAGGTAAAGATTGTACAGTAGGAAATGATTTTCTTTTCTCGGTGGGTTAACCATTTCAAATAAATTATAATTATGAATTTTAAAAAATTATAAGAGGTGATCTTAAGCAAACTTACCTTTCCTGTACAGGAGGATGTAAGCTGTAGAAGACCTGTTATGAGGAATTATGAGAAAGACGCCATCAAACATCGTCAAAAGTCAACCAGCTGAATAATGTGAACTCCAGCTGCTTCATGTCAGACATTACATGGTTCTAGCTTAGGAAATATTCTTGATGTGGCATTAGACAAAAGAAGTGTTTACCTCAGTGGGTTTTCTTTAGCAAAAAATAGTTTGACCTGAAAAATGAAAAATAATAATAAATTAAAGACTTAATGTCATGTTGTTAAACACTTAACTGTCTGAGGACTTGTCAAATTATGCTCCCTTACACTTTCAACACGTCCATCATTGAAGCTGTACCACTGCCCATTTTCATATGATTTGATTTCTGCGGTGTAGTGTCCTCCTGTGAGACTGCCAAAGTGGTTAACCACGGCGTAGAGCTCATAAGTACATTTCTGGAGAGAAGGAAATAAAACAAAGTCATTAAATTAAAAAAATAAAAGTTAAAACATTTTGCTGTTCTCTCTTAAATACCTCCATGTGTAAAGTTTGAGGCACATCAGCTTTGCAGTGAAGCTTGACGTAGCGCCTCAGCTTGTAGTCAAAGGTAAATCTCTTTAGCAGGAGGGTCAGAACATCTGGATGTTGTGTTATCTCCCATTTCTAGGACACAACATAAAAACAACTACATGAACCAGAGGCATTCATCTTTGTGATAAAAACTTTAAGAGATCAGATTCATCACTCACTATGTTTGCATTTTGCTTTTCATCACAGTGGCTGCAGTATATCTGGTCATCACCAGATACTTGTTGTAACTCAAAGAAAGCTTCGAGTCCTTGCTTCTGCAAACCATGAAGATTTTATGTGAAATAGGTTGCTCTCTTAACATTTAGAAAATATATATACCCTTGCTTTTAATGAAAGAAAATTCAGTACCAAATTGTAGGTTTTATATCTTGAATCTTCCACCATTAGTGGCAGAATCCAAAAGAAGCTCCTGGAATCGTTCTTCATGTCGCACTTACAGCATGTTGTCCTGTGATTCAGCTCTCCTTTAAAGATCTGGACACAAAAAAGTGCAATTGTTGCCGTGCACCCATGTAATCAGAGACACTGTTAGAGCTATACTACACTGACAAAAGCATTTTGTTAGAATAAAGTACAATAATTTGGGAGGCCTACTGCTACATCTACTCCTATTTTCTGTTCAGGAATGCAAATAAATAACTGTCATTTGGCTTATTAATCAAAAAAGTAATTTGTGCTATTTTTTTCTCCTTTTTTTGTATAATGGGAAATGTGAAAGTTCATGGATTATATATTAGAATTAAAACTATCATTTTGATCAAAGACATTGTGCATGCTGTTAAAGTCATTATCACACGGTGGCGCTCTAATTCATTTGTTAACCATTGTATAAATGCACCTTTAACTTGTCAACACTCACTGGAACATAAAAAAACAGTCTGTATAGAATCACCAACATTTACATTTTTAAAAAGATTTCTTTTTAAACTTTTTCTCCTTGGAAGTTAAACTTCTACCACCATCTGCACTGCTTCATAATTCTGCATGCAGAATTCAAAAGTATTTTAATCTTTACACTTTAACTCAGCTAATGCACATATTTGAAAAAGTATATATATATATAGAGAGAGAGAGAGATTTTTACTCAGCTATCCAGACATGTGTTTATGGTTTAAGAACCTACATAAAAAAATCTGATTCTTTATTTTCCAAAGGACCCTTTTAACACTGATTAGCAGACCGCTACAGCTGGTGCCTGCTGTGCTGTACCTTGTACACGTGTACCTAGATATTTTCAAATTTCAGCACTGATTAATGAACACTGTGCCCTTAAAGTAAACAGAGCTGTATATTGGTCGCACCTTGGAAGCGTCTTGGCTCGTCATACACAAAATCTTCTCAAAATACTCAGCAGCATCACGTTGTTCAAATACTGAAGATCAGGGAGATAGAAGAGGATGCAAAATTACTTACCAGAATACCAGTGATAATATATTTGTTGCAGCATTTCAAATGCACGCACAGAATAGTGAGACATGTCAAATAAACCATCTTACCATCTGTGATGCCCAGCTTCTCTGTGATGTTACGTGTTTCGGCCAACTGTTTCTGTAAATCATCAAACAGCCTTCTCAGCTCTGGGTCAACAATTGGTGGCTCTTTACTGGCACGCTGCTGATCTGGACTGCTTAATTTGTAACCACGAAACAAAGGTAATGTGATTAAAAATCTTTATAATTCCACTTAGTTCCAGATTTTAACATGTGTTAACTCCTGGAAGACACTTTCACATCAATCTGACACTTCTGTTCTGACATTGAGAGTCAAAGAGTAAAAGAAAACAAAAAACAACATTTTCTGTGATACTCTACGTTTCTGATTTATTCTGATTTTCCTACATTTCTTCTTTTTTTTCTTTCCCATGCATCTAGGCTTTATGCTAACTTATGACAGCTGTGTTCATCTCCTCAAGACAACAAAGCCACATTTAAAAACATCCCAAATAAAGTTGTTTCTCAAACCTTTTCAAAGCGTCGCGAAAGTTTTCTGTCATGAAAAGCACCTGAAGCACGCTGTTCAGGTAACATGTAAGACCTGGACTCTTGAGGCCATGGTAATCTAAAAAGTAAGTCAGTGGGGGTAAGGAATATAAGTCACATATCATATAACCAGAGCCACATGCTTTAAGCTGCTGCATTTTACACTACTTACCTGCAACAGGAAGGCTTTTTAGTTTCTTTCTGAACCTCGACACGAGGTAGTGATTCATCCTGATGTCCGTCTGATGTGTGTCGGCATTTTCACTCCTGAACTTTACTGTCAGATGCTTGGGTTCATTCTGTTGAAGGATATTAGATACAGCAGAGGTTAGAGCAGGAGAGTCAAACATAATGCTCGGGGGTTACACTTGACCCGGTAAAGACGCCAATCTAGCCAATTAGATGGCTTTGGAAAATTAGTAGAAAAGCATAGACATTAAGAAGCTTTTAAGAAGCTTTTTCTCCTGATAAAAACCTTTCCATGGCCATTCATACTGAGCCAAAAATAGTTCATTAATAGATAACAGTTGTGTGTAAAGTGCTGTTGAAATTGCGCTTCTTTTTCCTTATAATAACATATCTCAGGTTTGCATTGTGTAGTTAAACTTCTTTACACTGACAGAAGGGGAGCTTCACTGGTCTGGCCCACTTAAAATTAAAGTTTGCTGTATGTGGCCCAGGATGTAAAGTGAGTTTGGCATTCCAGAATTTGAGGATAACCAGACAGGCACCAACAAACATTCAGATGGTAGGGTCAGAGTTTGGCATAAACAACATGAGAGCATGGATCCATCTTGCCATATATCAATGGTTACAGCTGCTGATGGTGTACAGTGGACCATTCCTCTGATGACTGCTTTTAGCAGGACAAGTCACTATGTTACAAAGCTCAAATCTCAAATCCTTTTCAAACTGTTTTCTTTTTACATTAAAATGAGTTCAGTGTACTCAAATGACCTCCACAGTCACCAGATGTCAATCCAACACATCAACTTTAGGATGTGGTGGAACAGCAGAGTCATGGATGTGCGGCAGACACATCTGCAACAGCTGTGTGACGCTGTCGTGTCTGCCTCCTCTCGTTTGTTCTGTTTTCTCTCTCCGTGCAGTAGAGCTGGACTGTGTTATGTAGCACGCTTTAAATAAAGCTCGTCTAAGTAAAGTTGAGCTGGTAATAATAAAGCAACATTATAAAGACGATACTTTTACGGTTGGTAGTACAGCTTTCTTTGGTAATGTGCTATCATTACAAATGTGCTATAAGTGCTATAACCTTGAAACGTCTGAAATCGCGAATTCTTTCAAATTACATTGTAAACACTTTAAATTTGAATGAATTCGTCCACAGTAACAGTCTGTGTCTCGAGTGTTATTGAACCATGCCGCCTCTTAGCCGCGTTTACCCGCCTTCAGGGGCGATAAAACAGACCATTCAAGCAACAGTAAAACAATCACAGCTTCAGTATAAAGTACCAAACGCACTGACGCTATAACCCGTAAGTCCAGACAGCACTAATGATGATGTTTTCTAACGGTGAGTAGTAAAAAGGGAGGGTAAACTGTACTCACCGTGCAGCCTATCTGATTTACCGACCTCAGCAAACTTTCACTTTCGATACCGGAGAGAGGCTGAACGAGGAAGTGCGACAGAGAGGAGGTGCGACAGACACACAAGGACCCACCGCTGGAAGTACACACAGACCCGGGACATTCTTAATTCTCGGCAAATTTAATATTTATTTGAATACTTAAATCAAACCCGGGAGTTACATGTGTGGCTGTCCTACTTCTGGCTGAGCATTAAAATAAAAGCGGAAGCCCTAAAAACTACGAGAGCTGTGCCAACAAGGTAAGACATAACATTTCTCTCTTTATTAAATCGCCTGTTAATATCTTCAGTTTATCCACTTAAATAACTACGAAGCCTCCTTCAAGTTTAAGTTTATATTCTTTTAAAATATTACATAAAATGTTGTGGACATGTTTACTACTTTGTAATAACAATCTCACAAGAAAGAGAAACGTTAATATTCTGTAACAAAGTTAAAGGCAGTTGGAACTTCCTTGAGTGACTCGCCACACCTCATAGGAGGTTTTTAAATAAGTTGTTTTAAGAATGAGAGCTTCTGGATTCAAAACCCTTCATGTTTGAAGTATTTTTTGTAAGGTACACACAAGCTAAGACATATATTTTTTTTTTTAAATGCCATGGTTATTTAACTGAAACTCAGCACACAAGCCTTTATCTGGGAGTGAAACAGAGACCGTGAATAAACTGAATCTTTTCTAGCAGTGTTCAAACTTTCATCTAGGATGAAAGTGGAAAATTCCACCAGTAAGACTCCAGCAATATGAGGAGTCTTCAAAAACCTGGACTGATGCAAGAAGACATGAACAAACATTCACTGTATTCAGTCCAAGAAAGACAATAAGAAGACCATACAGTGACACCAACCACAGATAACATGAATGCATCTTCAAAAGCAAATAAAGTTTATAAAAACAAGTAAAAATGTACTTTTCCTCTTCATAAAGGTTCTACACTTATTCTGGTACTGTAGTGCTTGAAATCTGAATCACTAAAACTACTCATTATTCAACAGCAAATAACTACTTGAAATCATTTTTTATTTGTTTGTTGTTAAAGAAATATGTGCATGTAAACAAAAACTGAAATCTGAGACTCCTATTTTAATTTGACAGCAGTTTGAGGTTGTAGGGTGTAAATCTCTGTTTTTTTATGTGTTGGTTCATTTCCCTCTTGAAAAGGTGAACCATCAGCACACTGAAGCAATGTATCAGACAGCATTTATCCTCCTTTCAGTCCAAACTCCTATCTTGTGAGAATGACAGTCATTATTTTTGGTCTGTATGCAGGCTGACATGTTAATATAAATCTTATGACAGTATTTGTAGTGCTGGATCCCCAAAATGAGCATTCGTGGACAGGATCAGGTGGAGAAGAAATACGACCCTCTAGACACCACCCTGAAGTTTGTCAACAGGGAGGATGACTTGGATTCATCATGTAAGATTTGTTTTATTTTTACTGAATATAATTTATATTTGGTGTTTTGTTTCTGTTCTGGAAGCAGCAGCTAGACTCCAGCACAGACCAGAGCAGGCACCAAAGACAGATATGATGGTGATAAAGTCAGACACAGTATAAAAGGAGGAGTGGGGATGGAAAGCAGCTTACATGATGCACTCTGTGTGAGATTTGTTGGATTTGAATGTGTGGAGGGGTAGCTTGACATGCAAATCTAGTTTGACTTCGTTTCCTCTCTAAACTAACAACATGTTTGATTGTCATCCCTCCACAGGTGATGACTCTCTCAGAGCAGAGATGTCCTGCGGCCACGCTGTCACTCCTGAATCTCTGACACGTTGGTGTCGCTACCTGCTGGATGAGGTATGTCGTGTCCTTGTAGCGCTTTATTTTTTCTTGTAAATAAAGTTTCATGCTTAATTTGGATAATGGTGGTGCAACAAAGTTGTATTTAAGTTTTGAGCTCTGTTAAAATAAATCTTTTTTAGCTAAAATTATTATACAAATGTTACCTTTTAGGTCATGATCCTGCTTTTTCTTATAAATTGTTTAAGCTGGGTTGGGTGGTACTGGTACTCGTTTCAAGGAATGATTTACTTTTTTTAAAAGGTTATCATTGTGTGTTTGTCAGATTTGATTGTGAAAATAGCCAGTAGCCTATTAGATATAAATGTAACAAAGTACTATTATAATTATTATAATTAAAGTAAGAGCCTTGAAGAGTTGGACTTCTCTAATTATACAGTGAGTCTTTTTTGTTGTTGTTTTCAGGGGAATTACAAATTCAGATGTCCAGCTTTAGTGGCGGGCACCAAACAGTGTAAAACAGAGTGGTCGTACCAGGAGGTGCGCAGACTGGCTGATCTGACTGTGGAGGAAATGCAGCACTTTGAAGAGAACATGGCCCGTCTGGCTCTTGCAGACCACTGCGAGGTTCAGCCAGTAAGTGATTTATGGTTATTTTTGTGACCTTTCAGCTTATTTCACTTTAATAAAAATGTGTAAAGTGGAGGTCTCTTTCTTTTCTTTAAAACACTGTTTCCCACATCAGTGTCCACAGTGTAAAACAGATGTAGAGAGGAAGGATCTGTCCAACCTGTGTGTCCAGTGTGTCGTATGCACAGCTGATCAGAAGAAGACCTACCAGTTCTGCTGGCAGTGTCTGAAACCGTGGAAGGGTTCAGGCCTTCGATCCGACCGCTGTGATAACGACGGCTGTGAGAACAAAGACCTGCAACTCATGCAGACATGCAAAACCATCAGTCTGCCTGAGGTGGAGGGTGTCACCAGCTGCCCCGCCATCAGACTCTGTCCTACATGTGGCCTGAGGGTGGAGCATAACAGAAAACACTGCAAAAATATCAAATGTCCACGCTGCAAGATGGAGTTCTGTTTTGTCTGCCTGAAACTGAAGCGTGAATGTTCACAGACCAGTTCACCATATGAAATCTGCCCCAGTGGGGTCGCTCCAAGGCAGACCTCCATCCCTGTGTGGAGGAAAACATGAAAACAAGACAAATGAACAATTTAAGAGAATGTTTATGTTTTCCTTCAAGGTTTTAACAGTTGTTGATATAAAAAAATGTATGTTGTGTATCTCAACTCCAAAAGACACAGCTTTATTTTATCAGCCTTTGTTTCTCTGCCTCCTACTGGCTGAACTTTAAATTGCACAACAAGAGACTGTTATTGTTCTGTTAAAATCACTAACTGTGCAGAAGGATCATTATACATACATCTTTTATTATACATACATCTTTTACTCAAACATGTCTGTGAATATGAAAAATGAATAAACTTTATCAGAACTCAGTTTATTACAAATGAAATCTTAGCATCACACATCAGCTCTACTTGTGTGACAAAATGTTGGCCTGCAGTTTAAGCGCAATGTGAAAAATAAAGAACTGTATTTCTTCTGTTTTGTTTCAACATGCATATATACGCATACAAGCCAGACAAGAACAAAGAACACCAGACTGCCTGACTTTGCTGCTGTGTTTTTTTCACCATCATATAATCTTATGTCTTTACACTTTCTTCCCATGATGGTTTTCCTCCTTTGGACAAATTTATCACCTTCCTTTCCTCACCTCTCTGATTTTGCAAGAAAAACTGGCAACATATTTTGGGATCTTGTATGCATCCTTTTGTTTTTTTGTTTTGTTTTGTTTTTTTGCATGCATGGCGTAGTGAGGAAAATAAACAAAAATGTCACTGAGCGGGTCAGGTTGTTCTTCATTTCCTTGTTCTTTTTAGGCAGTGCAAAAAAAAATAATCTCCATCAGTTCGGAATACACAAAAAAAGTCAATAAACACTGATTTTCAAAAAAAAAAAAAAAAAAAGGAACAAAATATGATAATAGTATTAACAAATACAAATTATTCCAGCCAATGTCAAACAGTGTTTTCATCTATACATACATATATGTTACGTTCCCCTAAAAAGGTCGAGGGGATGAGGGAAGGTAACGAAAAGTATCCAGGTCATAAAAAAGGAGAACATGAGGCGAAATATTTTGCAATATTTCCTTGATTGCATCACTCAGATTGTTCAGCATACAATAGCAGATTTGATCATCAGCCGGAGTTGTTTTTCCAGATTTCTTTAATGCCTTGTTCCATTCTGATAAAGAAAACTTGATATTAATTACGTCCTCACTGTCGTCTTAATCCTGAATTATTTGGATATTTCTCTGTAATGTTGTTTCTCATTCTCTTGTTTCTTTATTGTTAAGGTTCTTCACTTACGTCAATGTTTTTCTAATAATTCAGATTTACTTGTCTATTATAATATTTTCATTATCTATCATTGTTGCGAAATAACAATATTTTGAATTGCCAGACATTTTTTGTACACCGAACCCCGTCCAGTGGTGTATTTTTACCCAGTGATTCGCAGCATTTTCTCCAACAATAACTCTTACCTTTCTTTGTGATCCTTCTAACCTCTGTTTGTTTCATTTTTAAACTTGTTCTGTGGTTTAATTGCTAATGTACATTCTTGTGTGCACCATGGTGTTAACATTTTCTTTTTGTTCCCACTACTTTACAGGATAGATTCTTTGGCTGCATCCACTACACTTTTACTTATGTCTGAGTTCAGTTCATTTGTTGGTTTGTTAAAATCCAGATTTTTTCAAGCTACCCTCACTCAGCACCCTAAACTTATCATAGTTTACCTTTTCAAATTTCCACTTACCCTCTGTTTTTATCTGTGTTCTCTCTGTGTCTGCTCCTATGCTGATAAAAAATGGATAGTGGTCACTACCTACTGTGTTATCTTGGTATACTCTCCAGCTGCTAATACCAGCCAGAGATTTTAAACCAATGTAAGATCAATTGCTGATTGATTACCCCTTACAATATCCACCCGTGTAACGAAAGAATGAAGCTTCTCAAAAATGCAAAATCACCACCCTCCTTCAGGTTCAAGGGGCGGACACCTGTTCCACCTCTGATCAGAGTGTGGATCACAACAAAACATCATCTGTCCTCAGAGTGAGTTGTGCTTTGTGTGTCTGAAGCTCACTATTGAGTGCTTGAAGATGAATCCTTACTTCATCCTCTGCAGTGCCATCCATACCTGTGTGGCATGGAAACTAAGAGGCAGCAGTCACTCTGATTCATCACACATTACACACTCTCATGTTAAACGTTTCCTTTCAGATTTTATTGAAACAGAAGCCAAAAGTTTTACAGGCTGATTTGTTCTTGAACATTAAACAATATTAAATGATATCTGATGTATTTTCTATTAATGTTGTTTAACAAATCCATTTTAACAATAATGTTTCTTAAATTTAACTCTGTTCAATGAATTTCAATCATTAATAATCAAATCATTCTAAGATTCCCTTTAAATCATCAGAATGTGCATTTAATGTCTGACTCATTGATACATGTAAGAGAAAAAATCTCCTGCAAAGTTATGGCAAACTCACAACACTAATCCAAATGAAACAGAAAATAAAATAAACATAGGGGTTTTTTTGTTTTATGTTTTTTTAACAATTGTATGGCGTTGGTAAAAAATTGTTAATATGGTCATGAAAATCCAGTAATGTAAAATAAAAATGATTCTGGAAAAGCTGTAGCATCCCTCACAGGTGAATGTCAAAATAAAATCTAGTAGACTGACATGTGTAAGGGTATTCAACAAACATATATAAAAGACTGTAATTATCAACAGGAGCAACTACACGCTGTGTCAACAAATATCAGACAAGAAATGTTTTCTTTTACAGCTTTGGGATGTTTCTAAATATCTTGAGTCTATAAAGAGTTCAACAAAGTGTATTTTCATATAGAAACTTCAGCTGAAGCCAACTTTTTAAAAATAAAACTGATACAGTGAAATTAGCTGGTTAATATTTTTAGTGTGTAGTGGTATTAAATTCAGGAAAAACAAATAAATAAGAAAAGCAGAAGAAAACATTGTTTTTTTTAGGGGGGTTGTTGTTGTTTTTTTAACTGTCAGTAACCCAAGGACATCCCTGTTGTGTTGTCCTGAATCATTCACTGCATTTATGATTACATCATAAATACATTTACATGAAGTGCCTTAATTTGTTTTTAGTTTCCAAACGGGGAAAGTTTAAAGATTTTGAATATCACTCATACTGAATGTATCATTGTCTCTGTGTATTGTGTGATGTCTGTCTACCTTAACCAGTTTAAAAAAGACAGAGCCACACCTGATTTATAGAAACTACAAATTAAATCATCAACACGAACAAACGGTGTACTCAGACTTTAAACATATCACCATCCCCAGTGCTGTAACAAATATATAACCGTCTCTCCGTTCTCTGTCTTGCTGTCTTTAATAGTCAAGATGGGCCTGACACATCAGGAGCAGCTAACTAAATGCAGATTTGTAACAACAATCAAACAAAGGTTCCCTGTCAATAGCACTGGGACAGAATCTCTCCAATATAACTGGAGGACAACTTCCACACACTGGTTTTAGCTGGGGATATTTCTTGTTATGCTAACCATAAATAATGTTGAACAAACTGTTTGGATCCTTGGGTCACTGAAGTGTTCTTTTGTTGTGTTAATAAAATGTTTCAAAAGACTGAATTCTTCGTCTCCATTTTTTTTCTTTTGTTACACCCCGGCCTAGGGGAAACCAGAGCGCAACACAAAACACAAAAACAAACGAAAGATAAAACCCACACTCCCTGCTCCAAGTAGAGACCAACACTGCCACAGGTTTGTGGTTTCACAACAACTGGATTTTTTATTAACCCCGAAAGGTAGCAAGCATCAGGGTGGGCATGGCCAAAAGAACAAACAAAACGCTCTAGAAATGAAACACAACTAACTTACCTATCACAAGAAATCCAAAAGAAAAATACAGGCTTCTTACCTGTCTCCCTAAACTAAACAGGAGAAAAAAAGTTTTAAAAGAAAAAAGCTCCCCAACCCTACAGCTACCACATCAATCAGAAACCATCTATTTACACTATTTACAATATGTACAAGAAAACCAAGCTCTTCTCATCAGGGAAACCTGGTCACACAAAGCACACAGCTAAACACAAGGTACAGGGCTAAACGCGCAGCCTGTTTGGCAGCAGGAACGGGTCCCAATTTATAGTCAGCCCTATTTAGTCCTCAACCAATGGTCAGCCTCCACCTGGAACTTACATAAGCACAAACAGCAGACAGAACGAACTACTACACCCTCAGGTGTAGCGAGCAAAGACGATACACAAAATCATGACCTGGATCATGGTACTGTACGCTTGTTGCCACTATTGGCACAAAGCTCACTGTTTTTCTGAGTAGGACATTGACCTGTTGTTTCAAAATTGCAAAGTCTTTCCATACTTAGGTTTTTGCCAGCTTTGTCACCCATCCCACTGTTTTCATCGGTAGGCAAATCATCTGGACATCCTCCTCCATAAACCTTTACCACAAATTGGATGACAGACAAGTGTTGTATTCCATAGAGACAAAGCTGGGTGTCGTCACCTTCTAGACGCTGACTTGCAAAAATCATCTGTAGATTCTCTGAAACAAACACACACAGTGTAAAATTTAACATTTATTCATGTTATTTACCGAGTTAGGGGAAACTGATGGATACTTATTATAATCAAATCAAATTTTGGTTGGTCTCAAAAACTAACATTAAATATACTTTTTAAAAATAGCTATATTTCTAAACAGTTTAGGATATTTTGGACACCTTTTATCCAAATATTGGGTTTGAAATTAAACTCTCAAGAAATAATTAAAGTGCAGAGTCCCAGTATTAATTCAAGGAGTGAACATGTCATGATAAAACACAGGAAATAATGCTGGAGGAGGTATTCACTGTTACCTGGACAATAGAATGTCCTTGCATGCAAACTCACCATTAATAATTTATCTTTGCACACTTCATGTGGTGCGCTTTTTTATATCTTCTAGCCAACCTGCTCACTGCACCTGGTAAATCTGAGGGATGGAATCACCCCAACTCTAATTGTGACTGCAAAGTTTTGAAGATTTGTCCTGGATGGTAAGGTACAGCCTCAGAACTTTGCAGCCTCTCCTTCAACACTATACACAAATAATCTGATGACTGCACTGTACTAAGGAGGGTGTCCATCAGAAGTTCTTAGAGTTAGGTCCAAAAGTATTTCAACTATGGCATGATTGTTTCGTAATTTTGTGTATTTTAAACAACACCTTAATTGATTGAAGTGCACACCTTCAGGTTTACTTCAAGGAATTTAACAAAAGTATTACATTAACTATTTATAAATTACAGCCTTTTTTTTTTAAACATAGTGCCCCATTTTCAGATGCTCAAGAGTAATGGACAGCTGCTTGGTAAGCAGTTTCATGGTCAGGTGAGGCTCTTTCCCACTTTATGTCATGATAGCTTACACAAACAAAAGATCTGGATTTAACTCCAAAGTTTTGAACTTTGTATCCTTTACTCTTTTACTTTTAATAGAGTATGTATAGTACTTATAGTTTACCTTTTTTTTTTTATAGTTTATGGTTATGTTTAGTAATTTGGATGGTCCTTTATTCATTAAATGGGAAATTAGATGGTGGAATAGCAAGAATTTTGTTTGTTTGCAAATTCCAGTTTAAATACAATAAAAAATGCATCACTGGCATGTAGTTGTTTAGGACTCTGAAGTTGAGTCTTAAGGACACTGCCACTTTCAGACACTGACTTTTTTTGTCCTTGTGCGCTCGTCTTACAGCTAGCTGTGTGTGGAGACCTGTTCTATTTGTCTACCTCAGAGGATGACCCACTGTGATGGAAATAAATCTGCACCTTGTTATTAAGGTTTGAAAGAAGTGTTGCTGATTTTTTTCAGAAACTTATTAAACAACCTTTCACTTATAATTTATTGATAACAAACTATAAATATCTAACTTTACTAAAGTGTTTCGACTAGGGAAATAATGTTATCTAAAAACTTAATCTCTAAATCTTTCTTTTTTTTTAACCAAGAACTGTGTTCTTCTAATAATATTCTTAGCAGGCAATTTTACATGTTTATCCAAACATGCTGCATAATGTACTTTACATTTTCAAAGCTTATTTTACTTTTTCTGTATTTACATGAAACACGGTGAATTGTAATGAAGAAGTCTGGCTGCTTATGAAGAAATGTTGAGAAATATGCTTGGTGTAAGAATTTTAAATGATTGCAACATGTGGCCCTATTTGTCTTAACATCATATCTAGGAAATGTCGGCACAATTTTTTCCTTCAGATCCTTCACGGTCAGCCTGTTAAACTCTGCAGAGGTGCTGCAGAGTTTAACAGGTTGAAGGTCAATCACCTTCATCTCGCCATCAATTCCAAAAACCTTGACCTGATAAATCTTCTCCATTTGATTCTGTATTGTGGGAAGCTTGCTGCACTTCTTCTGCTGTGGATAATGGTAATGACAGGCCCCTAAAAAAGACAATAAATAAAAAAAGAAGAAGAAGAAACACTGATCGCTATATTATTAAGTAGACAAAGAGAATGATAACACTTCTTATGTTACTTTCAGTAAACCACGGACATCCCCAGTTTGAGTGCCAGTGATACTGAATATGTCACTGGTTCTTTACATCATATAAATAAAATTGTTTAAAACACGAAAGTAAAAGGCTGTACTAATAATTTGTACAAGGGTTTTTGTAATTTTCACTAGATTTCAAGTATAAAATTAGATTGCAAATTTAGCAAACCATTGAGGCACTTGGGTTGTTGACATATTGTTCATGTTAAAATGATTTAAAAATGTTAGATAAAATTTCCATACTTTTATTGACAGTCTTGTCTCCCATATCACCACCTTCTTCAGGTAACTCTCCACCTCTCTGCCTTAGAATTAGGTTTAGTATGGACTGGTGTTGGATTCCACAGTCACTGAGACAGAGATGAACCTTCAGCTGCAATTGCGTGACTCTGTGCATGCTTTTTCAAATACAGACATCACACAGCGTGCAGTGCAGCAGTTTACCAGATTGGGAACTAAGCTCATTGGGATTGAGATTACTGAAATGGCTTTTATAGGAGATCTATTGTTTGCAGTAAGGCTTTCTGACTTTTTTAAATCTATCTATCTACTCAGATCTTGTCTGAGGTCAAAGTTCAATGTTGTGCAAAACAAACCACCATCTTGCTCTTTGTGGAGATAAGAATGTGGGTGCAGATGTAAATGGGAGCTAGATGTGTTTTGTACCCTGACAAAAAACATGGCAGAAAAGTAGTGATAGCCAAATGAAGCTTTCTGAAGCATTGAAACTTGTATTGAAAAACGGTTCTTATTCGAAGCTTTTCAACACAGTCCTCTTTACTGACATTTGGTCAAAAATATGATGAGAAGCTTGAATCTACAAATTAATCTCCTAAGACCTGAACTCTTTCATGGCATGCATTTTAATTTCTCTTTGCTATTTGGGCTGATTAGGACCTGATGAATGTAAAAAAAAAAAGAAAAAAAAGAAGAAGAATGCAATTTTTGTTTTTTACCTGAGTTTTGTTTATGAGAAAAATGAGATCCACTTATGAGGACATTCCTTTTAAATTTTGATAGAACAGTGGCAGTGTAATATCCTCATGAGTGGAAATCAGGCCCTTGATGAGCAAAATTTAGTATTGTGGTCTAGACAACCCAAAATGTGATGCCCACATATGTGGACGCCAGGTCTTAAGAGGTTAAAATAAACTGCTTCCTTATGATTGCCAACTAACTCTAAACAGCTGAGCGGGCAGCTTCTCCTTAATATGTTGTAGCCTCTTCTTACTCCCACCGTGTAATATACCAACAATTTGTCACGTCCTGAGGCTTTCCTCAGGAGCGCAAAAGGTAAATTTCCATGTTTCTATGATCCGCGCCAGATTGTGGATGGAATCCAATAGATTGGGCTAGCACGTGGTGCTTTGAACACATATTTTTCTGGGTGAAATTTTTGTTATGTCTACTTAATAAGTAATTTTGAAGGATTCTTTAAATATATTGTTAAAATACAGGTCATGCTGTGTTCTCCTCTATCTTGTGACTTCTTGATGTTTTGTTTATTTTATAAATAGATGAAAAAAATAAATTATTTATACTCAGGAACTCAGGAACATAAACTAGAAAACCAGAAACACAGAGCTAGATGTTACCAGGAACCACAGTGGAGACAAGAGTGACTAGACATGAAACGTGGAAGGCAAAGAAACAGAAACCTAATGCTTAAGAACTAAGAATAAGCACAATCAGAAAACCGTGAATGATAATAATCCAAGAATATAAATTAACTAATAAACACATAACACTTGGTCAGTAACCCAGTGCTGTGACACAGTATTTTTGTGCTGTAAGGCCCCTGCACCGCGTGATTTTGTAATTAAACAGGCGACAGGTACGTTTATATATAATATACTATAACCTATATAATTAGAGCTATATTGTATTTCTTATGTGCATTTTAGACCTGGGGGTAGAATTGCTTATGATCTGTTTTTTATTTATGAAGAAGGTGTGGTTTCTTTTCTCATGTATTAATCACACATTTTAGCCATATCACTTTAGTATAGTAAGAGCACTCCAGTCACCAGTTTGTATGCATGTGGAATGTGATCACAAGTGGGGCCCAAGTTTTATTGCACCTTCACAGCAGACTCATTTTCCTCTTGAGGGTTCTGGACATCCTGTTGCAGATGAGGTGACGGTTGGTTGGACCTTTTCTTAGACTGAGCAGTTAAGGATCTGCTAATAATTGATCTGCTGTGGAATGTTCTTTGTTTAAGAGTGTCTGCGTATATAAGATGTAAGGGCGGTGGCCACAATTCAGAGATGGTCCTAGTGTTTCAATGGGATGCTCTCTCCACATTGCAATGTGTTTATTAACCCCACTTCAAATCAAGCTCACTGGGTGTGTTGCAGGTTATTGTTGAATTTTCCACAACAATTGATAACGTCCCATCTTCCTCGCTGTCTCTTATTCTGTCGCAAATTGATTTGCTATCTTCACCAAAACACAACACAAATCCTGCAAATGATTCACTTTAGTGTGTATGTCACAGAAGCTTCCATGCTAATTACCCACCTGGCAGCGCATTTTGAGCAGAATAGGTGTGTGAGTTAAAACATCGGTCTTTTTTACAAGGCTGGTGAAAAGTCACACAAAGAAACTGAAACTTCATTTAGAGCAGCAAACTTTTGGATAACGGACAGAAAGTCTATTCTGATGGAGAGGTTTTGAAAGAATCAGAGTAAGAAAAGGGTTTATTGCCAAATTTTTAGCAGGTTTACAACATTAGGAAATTGCTGCTGTACTAGGTGCAAAACATACTATAAGACAAACACTTAAATAAACATAAAATAAAAATTAAAAGTGCTGAGCAGATTGATATATCCATGAATGCAGGTGATGATAATTAAAAAACACTGTTAAAAAATGAGAAGAATGGCCTGGACTTTAAGGTGAAATCAAGGAGTTTGTGCAAACCAAACAAGAAGGCATTCCGCTGCTCCAGGACACTGAGGGGATACTTGACCTTGCATTTTTAAGATTCAAGATTTATTTATTGTCATTATGTTGTTAGAACATAACAAAAATTATACATTTATGTCTTACAATTGAAGCTCAAACATTTGTGCAGACAGATTTCTTTCACTAACCATAACAGCATTTCTTTATCATGTAGAAAAACTGTGACTTACTATTTAAATTGCACTTCTTTTTTCTTATAATAACATATGTCAGGGCTTGAATGTGAGTTAAACGTCTTTACACTGACAGAAGGGGGAGCTTCACTGGTCTGGCCCACTTAAGATTAAAGTTTGCTGTGTGTGGCCCAGGATGTAAAGTTAGTTTGACATCCCAGAATTTGAGGATAACCAGACAGGCACCAACAAACATTCAGATGGTAGGGTCAGAGTTTGGCATAAACAACATGAAAGCATGGATCCATCCTGCCGTATATCAATGGTTAGAGCTGGTGGTGGCGTACAGTGTACCCATCCTCTGATGACGGCTTCTAGCAGGATAACTCACTATGTTACAAAGCTCTAATAATCTCAAACTGTTTCCTTTAACATTAAAATGAGTTGAGTGTACTCAAATGACCTCCACAGTCACCAGATGTCAGTCCAACAGATCAGCTTTAAGATGTGTTGGAACAGGAGAGTCATGAATGTGCGGCAGACACATCTGCAGCAGCTGTGTGACGCTATCATGTCTACCTCCTCCCGTTTGTTCTGTTTTCTCTCTCCGTGCAGTAGAGTTACTGGACTGTGTTTGTAGCATGCTTTAAATAAAGCTGGTTTAAGTAAAGTTGAGCTGGTATTAATAAAGCCACGTTATAAAGACGATACTTTTACGGTTGGTAGTATTGGTGACTGTCGAGCATCTGAAAAGGGGAATAATGTTGACACGCCGGTTGTTCAAACGTATGACAAACTTTCAATTTAAGACTCCTTTGTTAGAACAAATCCTTAAAATTCATCCAGAAACACCAGTGATCAAAACATTCCAGGCTTGAGCGGTCATCAAAGTCGACTTCCCCCATCAGCCTCTCACTCAGAAAAATTCCCTTGGTAAGTGAACGGGTAACATAAAAATCACTGCTGCCATTAACAACATCATGTGACCCAAAGCTACGCCTATCCACAACAGGTTTTACAGGTTTCTTTTGTAATGTGCTATCATTGTAAATGTGCTATGAGTAAAATAACCCACTCGTTTTTCCACTGCTACTTAAAACGTCTGATTTTCGAAACCTTGAATTCATTCAAATTTAAATTGTAAACCAAAGCACAGCCGTGGGATGAGTCCACAGCAACAGTCTGTGTTATTGAACCATGCTGCCGCCTCTCAGCTGTGCTTAACCGTTTTCAGGCGTGATTTTAAAACAGCAGCAACAATAAAACAATCACAGCTTCAGTATAAAGTACCAAACGCACTGACACAATAACCTGTAAGTCCAGACAGCAAACATGATGATGTTTTCTAACGGTGAGTAGTAAAAACGGAGGGTAAAAAGGAGAGTACTCACCGTGCAGCCTAACTGATTTACCGACCTCAGCAAATTTTCGCTTTCGACACCGGAGAGAGGCTGAACGAGGAAGTGCGACAGAGAGGAGGGATACACACAGGTACACACAGACCCTGGAGACTTGTGATTCCTGGCAAATTTAATAATTATTTTAATACTTAAATGTGCGGCTGTCCTACTTCTGGCTGAGCCTTAAAATAAAAGCGGAAGTCCTAAAAACTGCTAGAGCTGTGCCAACAAGATAAGACATAACATTTCTCCCATTATTAAATCGACTGTTAATATCTTCAGTTTATCCACTTAAATAACTATGAAGCCTTCTTCAAGTTTAATTTTATCTTCTTTTAAAATATTACATAAAATGAAGTGGACTTGTTTATTACTTTGTAATAAAAATCTCATAAGAAAGAGAAACGTTAACGTTGCCTAACCAAGTTAAAGGCAGTTAGAACTTCCCTGAGATTTTATTTTTACTGAAGATAATTTATATTTTGTGTTTTGTTTCTGTTCTGGAAGCAGCAGCTAGACTCCAGCACAGACCAGAGCAGGCACCAAAGACAGATATGATGGTGATAAAGTCAGACACAGTATAAAAGGAGGAGTGGGGATAGAAAGCAGCTTAAATGATGCACTCTGTGTGAGATTTGTTAGATTTGGATGTGTCTAGGGGTAGCTTGACATGCAAATCTAGTTTGATGTTGTTTCCTCTCTAAACTAATAACATGTTTGATTTGTTAATGTCCACTCCCTCCTCAGGTGATGACTCTCTCAGAGCAGAGATGTCCTGCGGCCACGCTGTAACTCCTGAATCTCTGACACGTTGGTGTCGCTCCCTGCTGGATCAGGTATGTTGTGTCCTTATAGCGCTTTTTTTTTTTTTTTGTAAATAAAGTTTCATGCTTAATTTGGATAACATTGGTGCAATAAAGTTCTATATTAGTTTTGAGCTCTGTGATTGATTGTGAAAATAGCCAGTAGCTTATTACATGTAAATGTAACAAAGTATTATTATAATTATAGTAAGAGCTTTGAAGATTTGGAGCTAAGTTCTTAGTTATTTCTCTAATTATACAGTAAGTCTTTGTTGTTGTTGTTGTTGTTGTTGTTGTTGTTGTTTTCAGGGGAATTTCAAATTCAGATGTCTGGCTTTAGTGGAGGGCACCAAACAGTGTAATCAAGAGTGGACGTACCAGGAGGTGCACAGACTGGCTGATCTGACTGTGGAGGAAATGATTAGATTAGATTAGATTAGATAAAATGTTATTAATCCCTCGGGTGGGTTCCTTCAGGAAATTCGGTTTCCAATAGCCCAGCACCGATAGAAGTTACAGAATGTGAGCAGAAATATACCATATATACACGTATATAAATACAGAGAAATATATAAATACAGAGTATACAACAGGGATAAATAGAATAAATAGGAATAAGAATACAAGGGAATTGCACATTTCAAGTATCGTCAGTCTATAGCACTGTTGGATATATACAAAAAGTATTGCACAGTGAAAAGGCACTACAGCTTAGTTGTTCCCCCCTCCTCTGTCCCCGTTTCCCCTCAAGAGAGGAGTTAAACAGTTTGATGGCGTGTGGGACAAAGGAGTTTTTAAGTCTGTTGGTTCTTGACTTTGGGAGAAGCAACCTGTCACTGAACAGACTCCTCTGGTTGTTTATGGCGGTGTGTCCAGAATGTCCAGCAATTTCTTTAGTGCCCTTTTCTCTGCTACTGTCACCAGAGTGTCCAGCTTCATGCCGACCACAGAGCCTGCCTTCCTGATCAGTTTTTCCAGCCTGGATGAGTCCTTCTTTGCTGTACTGCTCCCCCAGCACACCACAGCATAGAACAGTACTCCTTCAACCACCGACTGGTAAAACATCATCAGTAGCAGGAAGTACATTCGGCTTTGAGCTTTTTTATACAGCACTTTGAAGAGAACATGGCCCATATAGCTCTCAAAGACCACTGCAAGGTTCAGCCAGTAAGTGATTTATGGTTATTATAGTGACATTTCAGTTCAATTTACTTTGATAAAAATGTTTAAATTGGAGGTCTCTTTCTTTTCTTTAAAACAACCCCTCACTGTTTCCCACATCAGTGTCCACAGTGTAAAACAAATGTAGAGAGGAAGGATCTGTCCAACCTGTGTGTCCAGTGTGTCGTATGGACAGCTGATCCAAGGGCGTAGATTTGGTTTTGGCATTGGTGGGGACGGATGTTTCTTTTTTTTTCTTTTTTGTCTTTTTCCCCTTGTTAACTGAGATAAACTGCTGGCATATTTGTTTTACATCTATACTGTCCAGTCTCTCCTGGTGGACATACAGCAGCATTGTTTAATCTCATTTATATATGTATATATATATATATATATATATGTATAATGTTTTCATATGTAATAAAGCTTTAATTTGTATCTTTTTTCAGAAAATCTTTAAACAGTGTTAATATGCATCAATAAAACTACATTTCAGACGGTACATTGCTATCTGTTGTCTTCTGCCATCAGGTCGGAAAAAGCGCGTTACTCGTGTTTCGGTTTCCAGTGTTTTTACCTGCAAATACAGGAAACTTCTCCCATATTTTTTCCTTCAGCTGTCGCACTGTCATGTTCTTAAACTGCTCCTCGGTTCTGCACAGGTTGACCTCCACCTTCTCACCCCTGGGTCCATGAACAATAACTTTGTAGTTCCTCTCCATTTTGTGCTGACTTGTGTGTCACTGGCTGTGCTCCTAAAGTTGTTGCCGCGGACACTGGTAATGACCCTTCCGGTTGGTGTTCACGATTTGGGTCTAACATCAGATGAGTGACGATACTCTTCTACTGTTATTATTGGTGGGATCGAAGGCGTAACGTCCAAAGGTTGAAAAAACACCCTAAAGGAACAAATGACTAATCTGACCGCACCACCAAACAAATTTGACGTCAAATTTAAAAAACAAAAACAAATAAAAAGGATGATTTAAAATGAAAAAAGGAAAGAACAGTAGATAAAATCATTAGTTTTGAAATGTAAGCTTAAAAGTAAAACAGTGTGGATTTAGTGCTTTATTCAAGCACTGAGAACAGGAAAGTTTTCAACCTGGATTTAAATAAACTAAGTGTGTCAGCTGATCTGAGGCTGTCTGGGAGTTTGTTCCAGATATATGGAGCATAAAAGCTGAATTCAGCTTCTCCATGTCTGGTTATGACTCTGGGAACTAACAAAAGAACGGATCCAGATGACCTGAGAGATCAGGAAGGTTCATACTGGGTCAGGAGGTCCTAAACCATTCAGAGCTTTATAGACCAGCATCAGAACTTTAAAGTCCATCCTCTGACGGACAGGCAGCCAGTGTAAAGACCTCAGAGCTGGACTGATGTGGTCCACTTTTTTGGTCTTAGTGAGGACTCGAGCAGCAGAGTTCTGAATGAGCTGTAGTTGTCTGACTGAATTTTTTAGGTAGACCTGTAAAGATGCTGTTACAGTAATCAAGCCTACTAAAGATGAATGCATGGACTAGACTACACTAAGAGTTTTTTGCTTAGGCAGCACTTGTCCTTCTCTCCTGGATTGGCTGGAGCTTTCTTTAGGTGCCTTCACTGTTTTGAGACATGTCCAGCTGGGATAACCAAATTTACCCAGGGCCTTCTGAATCAACTTTTTTGCTTGCCTAGATGATTGAGCATGCATCAAGACATTTTCTTTTTAAAATGGCCTGTGTTCTGAATTTTGACACAATTTCATATCAAATGCTGAACTTAAATGGGACAGCTGGCCAATAGCAATGAGTGGATAGGGATTTTATTCTGGTGTGGTAAATCATTTGTATTATTTGTTTGACTGAGAGTGTCTGGATAGAATAGCGTGAGACTGAAAATATTGTGCATATTAATGCTAATATTAATGCAGTGCATTAATGCAGCCCTAACATGCTGTAACATTCAAACATTATTCTAACACACTTCCAGAAGTGTTACATTAGTTTGATCTGGCTCTGTTATAATAAGTGTTAATGTGGAGCTCAGCTCTAAACACTCAGGACTGAGTACTGAGTAAAGACAGAGCCATTTTGGCACTGCACTCACAGCTTTGAGCCAACCAGCTTTGCCAACTACACACTTGCTCTGATAACATGATAACATCTGCCCCTCTCATTCCAAATAACTGAACATTCCAAAAGGCAACTATCACACACATATGGAGCACAAAAGAATATATGCTTTTTGTTACTAAATTTACTATAAATGTCCAGCCACAAACTTCAGTAACTCAGTTTTTTGTGATTCGTTACATTGTATCCAGACTTGGAGAAATAAATGATGGAGCAGACCATTTGTTCATCGGATGATCTGATATCCTCGTGTTGGTGTTGTTCCCAGATCATCATGAAAATGTTGTTCCAGGATCAACATTGCAAGTGACCAATCAGAATGTTGTGACGTTATTTTTTTGCGCGCCAAGCCATTCTTGCGTTTATGAAATTCCAGTGTTGCAAGGACAATATCAATTCTGCTTACCGTTTATTAAAAGGTTAGGGTTAGGGTTAGGATTAGGGTCAGGATCCGTTGATCGGCGGACAGAGGCGGTTTCTCGCAGCTTAAGTACAGTTTTTTGTTTTACGGCGGTTTTTCCCGAAGTCGCAAAAGTATGACGTCACAACATTCTGATTGGTCACTTGCAATGTTGATCCTGGAACAACATTTTCATGATGATCTGGAAACAACACCAATACGAGGATATCAGATCGACCTTGTTCATCGGTGCAGACTGACTTTGACTGAAACTTCACACAAGCAGTTTTGTCTGGTTGTTGATTTATGATATGCTCATTTAGTCCTTTTCTGATCACCTCGTTGCACCCCAATGTGTTACTCAAAAGCTATAAGGTTTTTATCAGGAGTGTTTAGTATGGATATGCAGTAAATGTTACATATTAGAATTAAGAAAGTATAAAAGAAACTCACTTTCTTTGCCCACAAAATCACATATAAGTATACCTTTTCTTCATGTAGCTTCAAACCAGTCAGATCCTTGCTTCTCAAACTGGGTTGTGTTTACAGCTGAAAGCCACTAGAGGTCGCAATTTAGTCCTTTATTTTTTATTGAAACCAATTCATCTGCTTGGCCTGATGTTAAATATTTCCCAGAACTGTGATGATAAAGGATAAAGACTTTGACTTCAGAGTCGAAGACAAATTTGCTGAACACACACAAGTAATGTGGTGATATTTTTGTTTCATGTGGTTTAAATATTTATGAAGAAACACCCGTTGTGTCACCCAAACCGCTACGTCCAGATGAACAGAATCAACCTTTGGGGTTTTACTTACCTGGATGATTGAGCATGCACAAGTGACTCTTTGTGTCAGTTTTAACTGACAAAAATTTGAACTGGCAAGAGTTTTATTCTGTTTTTTTTAAACTTGTTATGGTGGTGTAATACCCAGAATGGACAGTAGGAAACAGTGGGTGGGATCATGAATCGAGGTCTCTTTTTTATAAACTTTCTCTGTTTATAAAATTATTATTATTTTCTCTGTGACAACAGACACACACACGGCACTGAGAAGATCAGAGAAAATGTGGAAAAAGTTACAATGAAACGGCAACAGCAGTTGTATCTGAGTGGTCTAAGCAAATTTATAATATGAACATTTGGCCACAGTTACAAATCAGCCTCTTAGCTTTCTCTTCTGCAGCTCCACCTGAACGTCCTGCTCTCTGCTTTTCTGCTTCCTGCTTCCACTCTGCTGGCTGATTAGCATGTGCACCATATATACCTGGTCTTCACTTTAAGTAAACTTAACTGAACTGAATCCTTCTGGTCCAGCACTTGTTAGGGTGGAAAAAAAAGATTATTTATATAATTATAGAATAAAGTTGTTTTATTATTTTAATATATACGCAATGCAAACATGCTCATAAACAAGTTGGAGCTTGGTTTTTTTTTGAGGGTTAATAGCTTCATTCAGTGCTACTCTGGATTTGAAATATTGTTAGTGATGAAGAGTGCAGAGGGTTTTTGCAGCATGCTTACAGACATGATAATGGTTAGAACAGTCTCTGGGTCAGGAAGTCAGAACAAGATGTCCTGAACTAGGCCGTAGAATCTAGGATAAATATTAAATAATAAGGATAGCCAGGGAGATATTTTTCTTTTTTGTCTCGTACAGAAGAAGGAGCAGATACTAGGTGAGGTTGGGACTAAACGGGGAGGATTCATCCCGGACTGCCACATTCGTGCCTGGAGAAGGCACATAATAATCTTTTGTTATTGTCACAGTATATAAGCTGTACAGCGCATTTGAGGGTTATCCTTTCTGTGAAGCAGGCCGCTGGTTCACACAAAGGTCCAGCGCTGTCAACTTGTAAGTTCAACTGCTGAAATAAATTTTTTTTTTCAAAAGTCTTTTTATTAAACAAAGGTTTCAATATAATGTATACAAAAAAAATGCTTCAGAATTTTCCAAAATTTCAAAATTTCCTGTTCCCACCCTAACCCTTAAAACAACAGATAGTTGGCAGCCTGCGGCCCAACAAAGAAAAGCAAAAGAACAAACAAAAATTAAAAACAACAAATAAACTCATATAAGGAAAAAAAAAAAAAAAAAAAAAAAAAAAGGAGCGGGGGGGGGTATTTCCTTGGACTACTCAGTAACAATAGTTGAGGGCCTTTCAAAAAAGTCCAGAAAGGGAGACCAGAGTTTATAAAATTTATTTTTAGACCCTCGAACTGTATATCTAATTTTTTCTACATCCATACAGGACATTACATCTTTTAGCCATTGTGTGTGTGAAGGGGGAGAAGAGTCTTTCCATTTCAGCAAAATAGCTCGCCTGGCCAGCAGTAATGAAAAGTTTAATATTCTGAGTCTGGAGTTGGACAGATTCAAATTCTGGACCGCACCAAACATAGCACAGAGTGGCTCTGGTTCAATTTGATGCTGCACGACTTCAGACATCGAATGGAAAACAGATTTCCAAAAAGTGGACAACGAAGGACAGGACCAGTACATATGAAACAATGTACCAGGAGCACCCCCACACCTTATACAGGCTGGGTCCACCCCTGGATATATGTGTGCCAGCCTATCCCTGGACCAATGCCCCCGGAGAACTATCTTAAATTGGATAAGTGTATGTCGAGCACACATTGATATATTGTGAACCTGACCAAGGATAGAGTCCCAGAGTTCATCCGTAATATGAAAGGTAAGGTCCTGTTCCCATTTAGATTTGATAGCAGCTAGAGCATTGTAAATTGGAAATTAAGCTGTAGAGAGCTGATATTATACCCCCTTGAGGTTGGGTTGACCGTTAAAAAAAATCATCTACTGGGTTGTGCGGAGGCATTTGGGGGAATTCTGTTGTCACACTCTGCACGTAATGTCTGACCTGTAAAAAGCGAAAAAACTGAGCTGCAGCTATGCCAAATTTGGTGGATATTTGAGAGAAACTTACAAATTGTCTGTCTTCATATAAGTCTGCAAAGGATTTTAGGCCCTTTCTATGCCAGATATGAAAAGCATTATCTGCCATTGAGGGAACAAATAAGTGGTTTGCTGCAACTGGGCTTTGAAGTGAGAAAGCCCGAAGACCCAGACTCTGCCTAAACTGAGACCAAATCTTAAGAGACTGCTGGACAACTCTATTGTTACTGGGTAGAGGTGATGCCAAAGGGAGTGATGAACCTAAAGTTGCAGGTAGAGAAATTTTCCCACTTGAAAATGACTCCATGGCAACCCAAACTGGTGGTGACGGTTCGAGATGATAGTGTCTCCAATATAACAAACACCTAATATTGGCGGCCCAATAATAGTACTGGAAATTGGGTAGGCCTAAACCTCCAACCGACTTGGGCCTTTGAAGAATAAATTTCTTCAATTTGGGAGCTTTGCCATTCCAAATATATGAAGTGATTAGTGAGTCTAAAGATTTAAAAAAGGATTTTGGAATCAGGATAGGGAGGCATTGAAAGATATATAAGAATTTTGGAAGTAGCATCATTTTCACTGAATTAATCCTACCTATTAAAGATAAGGATAATGGGGACCATCTAGACAACATATACTTGCACTGTTCCAGCAGGGGGAGGAGATTCTTCTTAAACAAACAATTAAATTGCTCTGTGACACTTATTCCAAGGTAATCAAAGTGATCTGTGACTATTTTAAAGGGAACATTTACCAAATCCAGATTTCGAGCCCTCTCATTAATCAAAAACAGTTCACTCTTATTCATATTGATTTTGTATCCAGAGAGCTGACTAAAACCGTTCAGTATATTAAGTACAGCAGGTAAAGAGGTAAGCGGGTTGGAAAGAAATAAGAGAAGGTCATCAGCATACAGTGAAACTCTATGCTCAATCCCCCCCCTCCATATGCCTTTTATGTCCCCACTGCCACGGACTGCAATTGCTAATGGCTCAATTGCAAGAGCAAAAAGCAATGGGCTTAAAGGGCAGCACTGTCTCGTTCCGCGGTGGAGCTTAAAATAGTCAGAATAGTGACAGTTAGTTACCACTGAAGCCGTGGGGCTTGCGTAAAGAAGTTTAATCCATGAGCAAAATAAGGGGCCCATTCCAAACCTTTCTAAAGTAAAAAACAAATATTCCCACTCCACCCTGTCAAATGCTTTTTCTGCGTCCATAGCAATAAGGCATTCAGGCACGACATGGCCAGGGGCATAGATAATATTAAAAAGTCGCCGTGTGTTAAAAAAGGCATGCTGATTTTTAATAAAGCCAGTTTGGTCGGGAGAGATTATAGCAGGTAGAATTTTTTCCAGTCTGTGCGCCAGTAGCTTAGACAGAATTTTAACATCCGTGTTTAACAGAGATATAGGCCTATAAGAAGCACAATCAGTCGGGTCCTTGCCCTTCTTAAGTAACACTGTGATACAGGCCTGGTAGCATGATGAAGGAAGTGCCCCAGAGTCTAGCGACTCTGTAAAAACTTCGCAAAGGAAAGGAACCAAATCGTCCGAGAATTTTTTATAAAAGTCTGCAGAAAATCCATCAGGACCAGGAGAGTTCCCAGATTGCATAGATGTTATTGCCGCCTGAATTTCCGCCGTTGAGATGGGGGCTTCCAGAGTCTGTCTGAGCTCTGGGGAGAGCAAAGGCATATCAATGGAGTCAAAGAAACCATGTAAATCTTTTACATTAACAGTAGACTCTGATGTATATAACTTAGAGTAAAATGAAGAAAAAATGTCATTAATCGCCTTCTGATCCCTAGTCACCACTCCATTGTCCGCCTTTACGCCAGTTATAATTTGTTTAGCCCTAATACCACGCAGTTGAGTGGCCAAAAGCTTACCGGTCTTTCCACCATGCTCGTAAAAATCGCTCTTATTCCTAATCAGACATCCTTCCACTTGTCGAGTGGAAAGCAGATTGAGTTTGGTTTGTAAACTTAAGCGTTCTTTATATAGTGCCGGTGATGGTGACTGAGCTTACTGCCTGTCGATGTTTAAAATCTGGTTTGAAATAAGCCTCTGTTCCCGCTGTGCACACTGTCTTTTAAATGCTGCCACTGAGATGATTTCTCCTCTCAGAAATGCCTTCAGGGCTTCCCACACCGTCCTGTTTGGCATACCAGGTGTTCTATTCTCGTTAAGAAAAAATTTAACTTTAGAAGAGATGTTAGAAACAAATTGTTCATCCGTGAGCAGCAATGGATCCAATCTCCAGAGCTTTCTCACAGAGTCGCAACCTTGAAAAGCTATTTTGAGCACAAGGGGGGCATGATCCGAGACAGTAATACTTTCATAGCTGCAGGATCTTATACTATTAATTAGCAAATTGTCAATGAAAAAATAATCTATTCTAGTGTAGGTGTGATGTACATGTGAGAAGAAAGAATAGTCTCTACCAGTAGGAAACAGAAACCGCCAGGGATCCGTAAGACTATAATCTTCAAGAAAAGACTTGACATAAGTTGCAGATTTATTAAGAGTAGCCGGTTTGGGGGATGAACGATCTAAAACCGCATGCAAATAAAGATTAAAATCGCCCCCCAAAATCAAAGAGTGACTATTTAAGTCCGGGAGGTGTGAAAACAGGCATTGAAAAAATTGCACATCATCAAAATTGGGTGCATAAAGATTGGCCAAAGTCACAAACCTGTCACAAAGTTTGCCAGACACTATTATAAATCGTCCATTTTTGTCTGACACAACAGTAGATGAAACAAATGGGATGTTCTGATCAATAAGAATAGCTGTACCCCTAGCCTTTGCATTAAAATTAGAGTGAAACATCTGTCCTGACCAACATTTCGCCAGGCATGAGTGATCTGAATCCTGCAAATGAGTCTCTTGCAAAAAAACTACCCCGGGCTTAAATTGCTTCAACCGTGATAAGACTCTCTTTCGCTTTATTGGGTGGTTCAACCCTCTCACATTCCAGCTAACAAAGGTAAGATTACCACTCATCAAGGAAGTCCCACATTATTATATGCAAAATATAATAATATATTATATATATATATGCAAAATTGCCCAAGGAGGAAAGAGAGGGAACGAAAACAACAGCAGCAACAGCAGCAACAGAAAACATGTCAACCAACCCCACCCCAGAAAGAAAATGCAATACAATAACATATCCCTGTGTAAAAAAAAACTAAAACAATACCACCCACCAATATCACCCCAGCAGGTTGCATTAAAAAGCAACCGCGTAAGCCCCTGCTTACTTCCCATATTAGTCAAGAGCTCCCCGTACCACTAGCATCATACCTGCACCCTTGAATATTGGCCCCTAAACTCGAACCAGGGTCTCAGTTTTCAGGCCACGAAAAAAAGAAATTAAAGAAAACAAGAACAAATCAGCCAAACAACGAGCCCATTTTAACAGCAAACAACAAAGAATATACTGCTATACCAACATCGCGGCTGTATAATCTCAGTCACAACGAGGACGCCACATAGGGTAGTCCGACCTGTTATAGTTATAAATTAGGGTGAGTGCTCTGACCGGCTACAGTGTCCAATTCAGGATGGAGAGCTTTGGTTTTCTTCCATAGTTTGAATGAAACGAGAGGCCTCCTCAACTGACTCCAATCGCCGAATTTTCCCATCTGGAAGAGTAATACGAAGCCTGGCGGGGAAAAGAAGGGAAGGACGGAGGCCTCTCCGGTATAACTCGGCCATAACATCCTTATACTGGGCTCACTGCTTCTGGACGTCGGCGTTATAATCCTCATAAAACTGGAGTTTATGTCCGCAATACTCCAACATCCCTCGGCGTCTCCGTGCTTCCCTCATCAGCAGCTCTTTGATCTGGAAGCGGTGGAAGCGAATAATGACTGAGCGCGGCCTCCCATCAGGGCCCGGTTTGGGCATAAGGCTACGGTGGGCTCTGTCAAGCTCCGGAGGGGATGGCAAAGTTTGTGCACCGAAGACCTCCACCAGCAGCCGGGAAAAGAACTCAGTTGGCCGTGGACCCGGCTCCACCGATTCCGGCAGGCCCGCCAGACGTATGTTCTGCCGTCTGCTTCTACTCTCCAGGTCGGAAAGTTTAGTTTTGAAAAGTTTGTTTTCCTCCTGTAGTGAATCATACTTAGCTTCAAGCACTGCTAAACGCTGAACCACATCCGCTGCGTTTGATTCAAGCTCACCAATACGTAGTTCTTGATTTGCAACTTCCGCTTGAATCTTGTCCAACTTATCATTAATTACATCCGATGTAGCCTTAAAATCTGCGGCTATGGCTATTCTGTGCTGTTCGAGCAGGGCGACAAGTGCCGGGTTCAAGGCTGCGCCAGCGTCCTCTGCTGCGCCAGCGTTAGCACAACTCTCGGCAGTAAGGTTTTTCTCGATCTGTCTCCTTCCCTTGGACATTCTTCCAATGTAACATTCATAAATGACCCGAAAAGTTCGTGTCTAACAGCAAAATGGGGCTCGAAAAGTACAATTTTTGAAAAAGTTAGGCAGGTGCTAGTGGCCGAGACACCTTACTCCATTGCCGGAAAACGGAAGTCCTTATTCTCCTTCCTGCTGAAATAAATTAAACCTTTTTTAAATGACAGATATTTCTCCTGAATTCCTTCTGAAAAATTTGAATACGACACACAATGATTCATGGTAACATTATACTTAAACACAAAGCTGGAATTAGGTCAGATATTCTGATTATTCTAATATTGTACAGAAGATGTGTTGAATGACAGATTTTTACTGCTCTTTCTGCGTTACCATGGATGTGCTACTGTTATGCTGCTTTTGCAGCATATTTTCTCCTTATTTTACTTAGCAGCACCATCATGTGTTAGAATACACAGTGTACAGTCAAAAAACAGATAGCAGATAGTTTTTTACCCGTTTGTGCTTTGAAGTCATCTCTCTGAAGACTTTGCAAATAGAGTATACTGTTTACTTTTTCATGAAGTTAAAAGTTTTAAAACACTACAACAAAATTCCATTAAAATCACATCTACAGAACTACAGTGACATGTTTAATTTATTGCCACAGTTTATTCTAACAGTCGGCATGGATTTGCTATAAATTTTCATATATATCTGAATTAGAAAAGCATAAATAATCTGTAACTCTTTATGCCTACACATTGCACAGTGGAAATTCACAGGTATAACAATGTGTGAAAACAGTTTAAAAGAGGCATCACTGTAGTGAAGACACATACTGGCCCAGAGAAAAATGTCTGTGGCCACCAAGAGAAACTTTCAGTTTCCCACGAGGAATAACAGCTGCATTTCTCTGCATGGTGTAAATATTCATATATATGTGGCACACCTGGCTTCAACCTCCTGAAATAGCCAGGCATGCCCAGAGACTTTAGCTTACCCAAGTTTTGTTATTTGTTCCTGTTCTTAAATACATTTATATTTCGTTTATTTCCCTTTGTTTTCATAAGGTCCCTTATGAACCTTATGAACCATATCTAGAAATAGGAAACATTAAAATGCAACAAGATCTTTAAGTTGAACTAAACTTGTTTACTGAGTGTTAAGGCGGGGTGTGCCGGTGTGTTTAAGAAACCTGTGATATAGATATATAGAAAATGAGAAAATAAAACTATTCATATATACATGCACATTAGAAATAAAATTAACCCCCCAAATATCTCTGGGCTACATATATAATACAATATTCTGTAAATATCTGAAGTAGGAAAGTATAAATATACTGTCACTCTCTTTGCCAACAACATCATATACAGATATGTTGTTCTCCTTACTGGACTTTAAAAAATGCAAGTTCCTTGCTCCATATGAATAACTTACAACACGACTCCAAAGTATAATCAATGGTTTGTACCCAACAGAGGTAATCATTTATGTTTTATTGATACTAATTTCTCTGTTACACTGGGTGTTACAGAAATGGTCCCTACGCCAGAGAATAAGATAAAATGTTAGTGCTTGGCTACAACCTGTATGCTGGATTCCAGGGTGACTGAATTTGGTCTATGTGGTGGAAACATTTGCAGAACATCTCAAAGCCATTCACATAATTTCATTGCACTTTGTCCTTTCATTAAGTCCTTTGTTTACCATGAAGATAACATTACTCACTCCTTTTCAGGCAACATTACTGTCCATCTTTCTGTCTGTCTGACTGATTAATGGATGGATTTATTCATGGATTTATTTTGGTAGGCAGGGATTAAATTAAATGATGAACATTGAAGAAGGAGGAGTTAAGACAGGCTTGATGCTAGCGAAGAGTTAACAGCTGAGTGGGAAAGTACAGCTATAGTGCTGAGTGAAACTGCCAAGATGGTGTTTGGTGTATCCTCTGAATAGAGGAAAGAGGACAAAGACATTTGGTGGTGTAATGAGAAAGAAGTGGTTTAAAAGTGGTGAGTTTGTAGTCTGAAGATCTGGTGAAAGTGCATTCCAAAGTCTTGGGGTAGAACAACTAAAGGCTCTGAGACCCATGGTAGTCAGGCGAGCAGGTGGAGCAGACAGAAGGGAAGCTGAAGATGAGTGAAGTGTATGAGTGGGTGAGTAAGTATGGACAAGATCAGATAAATACAGGGGAGTGAAGTTATGAAGCGCTTTGAGAGTAAGAAGCAGGATCTTGAAATTGACACAGAGGTGAACTGGAAGTCAATGGAGCTGTTTAATAACAGGTGTTATATGTTCATATGTTACATATTATTATATCATATATCACATTAATTATTGACTGGAGGGTGTAAATTTAAACTTCAAACATCATTACAGTGTTTCATTCATTATTTCACATCATCTGTTTGTTTTATTTTAGTGTGTTTACATGTAGTCAGATGCTAAGGTCAGTGTGCATCTCTACATACATGTAAAAACAACACAGAGAATTCAGAATAAATGAGTTTGTTTTGAATGGCAACAGATAATAAACCTGACTATGAATTTATTTGTTGTCTTTGTTACTTTAGTTTCACTTCAACCACACACTGAGTCATTTCCTGGGTTTGGGTCTCAAACCAAACTTTAAAGCAAAATTGAACAACAAAATGAGATCATTTACAGATCTATGGTATTCCAGGTTTATATCTGTGTTACACTTCCTGTCTACATCAGGAAAAAACATGCAAAATAAGTTCCAGAATAACAGAAAAATCAGATTGTCAGATTTCAGAAAGATGGAAAAGATGATAGAAAGATGTCTCCAGAACACAACTCTGTGAATGCAGAGTCCAGGAGGATGATGACAAGAGGCTGAAAACAATACATGTTGGGGGAGAATGAATGCTGTGGATTTATCAGAACACTGGCTGATAAGATGACTCCCAGTCTGCAGAGACCTGCTGGAAAAGGAATTCTGCAGCATGATAACAATCCACAGGAAACTGCAAAAATCACACAAAAAAGACAAAATATGTCTCCTGACTTGAAGCAACAGAACAGCTTTGTACATTGTAGAGAAAGGAAACAGCACAACACAAGAAACAAGCTTCTATGTTTGCAATGGACAGGAAATATAAATATGTCACACAACTGCTGCGGTCAAAGCTACAGGAGCTGTTTGACATTTGTGTGAAAGGGAAGGAAGCACAGAGCAACCAATCAGGAGAGGAAACCTGTAGAAAAACTCTTGTTGTATCTATATTAAACACAACTTCTCTTTTCCTGTAATGTAAAACTGTTTGATTATGTGTGGATCAGCGTGCAGCAGGCTGGATGTGACGATGGGGCACTCTTTGCTCTGCATGATGGGCTTTTTCTGTAAGTACACGTCTGACATTGTTTGAATGGCAGCGATTAATGAAAATGTTTCTGATCTGTGAGAATTACAGTGTGTCACTGCTTTAACCTGTTTACCTGAGAGCTGGAACAAAGCAGACTTGTGATATTTTGTGATTGTTTAAGCAAAATGTGTTACAGTTGTTTTAGTTATTGTGTTTAGAGCCTGTTTGACAAATAGGAGCACACCAATGTTGTGATCATTGTTTCATCTAAAAAAATGTCATATTGATTTTATTAGCTGTATGTCTGATGACATTTTATTCATTTTTAGTCATCATTTACAGTCATCTATGAAGGTAAGTATCTGAATTGATTTTTACATTTATATGTGCTATTTAACATAATTTAATGACCGAACCTCAATCTGTTAAGAAATCTCAACATGAAAAGTAATCAGATTACAATCAGACTGTCACTTTAAAATAAATTAGTTTAATTTTTTAATCTGATTGTCAGTTTAGCCTCATCTTCACCCAAATATTTCCATCATCTTAGAGATTTAATTGTGACACACATTAATATGGCCTCTTACACCACAACACGGGGCGACCGTGGCTCAGGGGGTTGGGCAGCGCATCTGTAACCGGAAGGTTGCCGCTTCGATCCCCAGCCTCTCTGTCCTGGTCGTTGTGTCCTTTGGCAAGACACTTTACCCTGCCGCCTACTGGTGTTGGCCAGAGGGGCCGATGGCGCGATATGGCAGCCTCGCTGCTGTCAGTCTGCCCCAGGGCAGCTGTGGCTACAACCGTAGCTTGCCTTGTGTGAATACGAGAGTGAATGAATAGTGGCATTGTAAAGCACTTCGGGTGCCTTGAAAAGTGCTGTATAAATCCAATTCATTAACATTATTTCCAGTGTAAATAAACTGGCTGATATTAAATTAAGGTCACGCAGTCACAGATTTGGGAAAAAAGGAGACAATAGATTTTCTTCCGATCTGATAATAAATCTACAAAGCAGCTGATGTCTTAAATCCTTTGGGTTTCTTGGCTGCTGCTTGGGAACTTGAAGCTTCAGTTCCCTCTTCAGGATTTCTGTAGGACTGAAGTCTGGAGCCTGGCTAGGCCACCACATGACCTTAATGTGCTTCTACTTTAGCCACTCCTTTGTTGTATTGGTGGTATGTTTTGGGTCAGTGTGAGTCTGCAAGAGCTGTCCATGACTTCAGTGTTCTGGCGCCCTTCCGGCGCCAGCTGCGGGCTCAAGGCTGGAGCCGATCTAAACAATCCCTGATAACGACTATGCTGAGACTGTTCCTTCCCATCCCATGCAAGGCCACCTGGGTTGGCTGGTAGACTGTTTACTTAGCCTGGCAGGGCGAAGGACACTGTCTCCGCTGAACTATGGACACGCATACACATACACTTACACTGATAAGCAAACACTGATCCCTCTCCCTTTCCAACGCCTTCGATGCTTGTTTCCTGCGGGGGAACACGGCGGGTCTATGTGCCGCGCTGGAATGATAGCGCTGTGCAGGGCGGCTGCTGTGTTCGCTTCGGATAACTCCTCACCCCCCACCCATACCCGTGGCTTGTCATGTCCTTCATAATGTTGTGCTGTGGACATTCATGTGCTTTTTTTGTGCAGAGGAGTTTTTTTGTTTCCTGTTCTCATGCTGTCCTACCATGGAAGCACAGCATGAGTAGGGGTCTCTTTTTTTCCTCTTGTACTTTCCCATTGTAATGTACATTTCAATGTTTTTCTCTACTGCTACCAATCTCCGACCTGTATCCCCATGTAAAGTCTGTGTTGTATGTGTAAGGTCGGGGGGGTCCCATTTCACTGCAGGGCAACCTGCATGTGACGAATAAAGCTTTGATTGATTGATTGAGATGAAGGGTTCATGTACAATATATGACCTCGACTGTGGGTGCAGCAAAGTTGTCCTGTACCTATAGTGAAAAATATCCCAAAGCATAATGTTTTCTTTGTGTCACACTCAGCAGTTCTTCATATCCAAACACAGCGTGTCTAGTTGATATGAAAGATGTGATTTTGGTTTCACTGGAAAACCGCACATTCCCCCAATCCTCCTCTGAATCATTTAGATGTTCACTGGCAAACTTAAGACAGGACTGCACATGTGTCTGCAAAATTGGAACAACAAATAATTATTCTGTGGGCCTTTACAATCATAATGAGCTATATGCCACATCTGTCTGGAGGAGCTAGAATTCTTACTGGTCGGTAGGTAATCAAATACTTATTCTATTGAATAACAAGCAAATCAGTTTATAACTTTGATGTGATGTGTTTTAACTGGATTTTTTGTTGATATTCTGCCCCCCGCTCCCCTCAATTAAATTGAAACTACCACAAAATTTAGAGACTGTTCATTTCTTTGTAAGTAGGAGACAAAAAAAATAGGCAGGTGTTCAAATAATTGTTTTTTCAATGCCCCTTATATCTGCTGAGACACCCATCCTTTATACCCGAGATTTCACGCTTTGTTCTCACCCTTGGCCCCGTTTCGGCGAACGATCCCTCTTTTGGTGCTGGAGTGGGCTGGCCTCCGGGTCCGGACAGTTCGCTTGGGTTTTTCTGCAAAGTATAAACGAGCAAACATACGGCCATAATTAATATCATCACAGACATCAAACTCACAATAACAAGTAATATTTTAATTTGTGCCCTCTCTTCATGAGGGTCTAATTCACGGCGTGGCATTTTTCAGCGTGTATTTAATGATTAAAAATAAAAGAATACAAAGCGTGATTTTTCTGAGTCTCTTTGCTGCTTGCTTTTTTCTCTTTTTCAGCTACCCTTCTCCGGCCACTCAGTTTGTGGTTGCTCCTTTCTGTAGGCGCGGCGACCTCCTCCTCAGCGGTTCTTCTTGCTTCGGCCTTTCGGGTAGACTACCGATCGGCCCGTTGCACGGGGGAGAGGATTTATTTTGCCTCTTAGATTTGTTGCTCCCCGTGTCCGGTGGCGCCGGGTCCTCGTCCACTAGGCTCTCGTCTGCTGCCGCACACTGCGTCCAATGGAACCAGGTGTCGCCTTTCCCTTTCAGCTGGACCGCTGTAGCCGTCCGCCCTGTCACCTCGTATGGACCTGTCCACCTGGGTTCCTTCCACTTGCGTTTGATGACCTTTAGCCACACCGCCTTGGCGTCCGGGACCTCTCCTTTCTCTCTGGGGTTCTCACACGTCATCTGTTTTGTGAAACTGGACACAAGGGCTTTCAACTCGTTAAAATATTCAGCATGAGACCTGTTCCTTTTCTGGGGCTGCTCCGCCGAGACCACTGTCCAAGGGGCTGGAAACTGTCTCCCGGTCAGCAGCTCGTACGGGGTAAAACCTGTTGACTGATTCACAGAACATCGTATGGTCATCAAAGCAATGGGGAGTGCAGCTACCCAACTTAACCCTGTTTGTGCGCATATTTTAGCCATCTTATTTTTTAAGTTCAGATTCATTCTTTCTACTTTTCCCTGAGACTGGGGATGATACACTGTCCCAAATTTATGCTGCACTCCCAACATTCTCTCTACTTCTTGCAGATCCTGGTTTTTAAAGTGTGTGCCATTATCTGATCTAATCCTTCGGGGAAACCCGTGTCGCGGAATGTAATGGTTAATCAAACACTTTATTACACTCTTTGCGTCTTCCTTCCGGGTTGGCCAAGCCTCGGGCCAGCCGGTCAAGGCATCAACACACACCAACAAATACCTCACACCACCGGGGCCTGTCTCAATCATGTCAGTGAAATCAATTACAATCTCCTCTCCTGGTCTCTCAGGGATCAAAAACTTACCCGGCTCTGGTTTCACTGCTGGTTTGGGATTGTGTGCTCCACAGATTAGACATGTTCTGGCCTTCTCCTGTACCATGTTCCTTAATTCCGGGTGCCACCATCGACACAAGTTTTTCTCCATTTGTTTTATACCCACGTGGCCCAGTCCATGAGCTTCACTTACCTTCTGCTTTGCCATTTTAGTCGTCAAAACTGGACGCCCGTCCGGGCTCCTCCACAGACCTTCCTCCTGCCAGGCTCCTCTAGCCTGCCACACCCCCTTTTCCTCTGGGGATGCTTCCTTCTGAGCCTGTCTGACCTCCTCCAAGGTGTTGGTGCTCCCCTCTTCCTCTGCCGTTACCTGCACCATTTGTCTCTGTCCTTTGTAGCCTGCGGCCTTTTTTGCAGCTTCATCCGCTGTCCGGTTTCCTCTTGCCACCGGATTGTCTCCCTGTGAATGTCCTTTACATTTTACAATACTCACCTCATCTGGATCCTCTAGGGCTTTCTCCAGTTCCTCCATTTCCTTCTTGTGGCAGATCGGTGCGTTGGTTGCAGTTCTGTATCCAGCTCTCTTCCACTGAGCCAGCTCCACCTGTGCGGCTCCAAACGCATATGCTGAGTCAGTGTAAATGTTCACTTTCAGGTTCTTGGCCAACCGCAGCGCTCGGATCAGGGCTATCACTTCAGCTCTCTGGGCTGACTGCTGTCCCTCAATTCTTCCTGCCTCTATTACCTGATACTCCTGTCCTACTCTGCGAACTACAGCATACCCTGCTTTAAGTCCTTCTTCATCTCTGTGGCAGCATCCATCTGTGAACCACTCCTCTGCTCCTGCTATGGGTTCCGCTTTTAGATCCTTTCTCACTTTCTCTTCAACCTGGGCTTTCTTCACGCAATCATGTGGTTCCCCTGACCCCATTAAATCTGCCATATTAATCCCTTCATGTGTGAATGTCAGGTTAGGTGCGTCTAAAACTTTGCTCAACCTCTGTTGTTTCAGTGGGGTCATTGTGAACGCCTGTGAGTTCACATAAGCCACTACACTGTGTGTGGTGAGCACTTTCAGTGGGTGTTCCCTTACTATGTGTGCTGTTTTCTGGATGATTTTTGCGACCCCTGCTGCGTGTCGTGTGCATGTTGGGTGTCTTGCTTCTATTGGGCCCAGTTTTATGCTAACATACATGAGCACATCTCTACTCCCCCCTTTTTTCTGAAACAATACACCATTTACAATGTCATTTGTTTCAGAAACATCCAGGTAGAATGGTTCATCGTAATTTGGCGTGGCCAAGTCAGTGGCCCTCGACAAATCCTGCTTCAGTGAAATGAACGCGGACTCTGTGGCCGGTGTCCAAGACAACTCAGCCCTCAGATTTCGAGCGCCTACTTTCTTAATCAGGTCCCTTAAAGGGGCGGTTTTACCTGCGTAGTTCGGAATGAACTGTCTGCTGTAACCTGTCAAACCTAGAAAAGAAAGCAATTCTTTCACCGTTCGTGGGATGTGTGAGAATTTGGTCTCTGTGTGTGCTCATTAACCCCACAGATTTGTGTGCAATCACCCGGCCCAGAAAAGTTACCTCCGGTCGGACCAGCTGCAGTTTTTCTTTACTGACCTTGAAGCCGCATTCTGCCAGTCGATTCAACACTGCGAGCGAGGCTGCCGTACACGCCGCCACGGAAGGAGCTGCAATTAGGAGGTCATCAACATACTGGATTAATGTGCAGCCCTCAGGCAATTGACATGGTGACAGGGCTTCTTTCAGCACCTGATTGAAAATGCCTGGGGACAGTGCAAAGCCCTGTGGCAACCGTGTATATCTGAACTGTCTGCCTCTGTATGTAAATGAAAAATGTCTCTGAGTGACTCGTGCAGTGGAAGACAAAAGAAGGCATTAGCCAAATCAATACAAGTGAACCATTTCTGGTCCCATGTAATTGCAGTGAGAGCTGTGTATGGGTTAGGCACAGGAACAGTTTCAGTGCGTAGTATTGCATTAATAGCTCTCAAATCATGTGCCATCCTGTATTTCCCCGTGCCCTGTTTTTCAACTGGTAAAATAGGCGTGTTCCAGTATGAGTGTGATGGTTCTAACACCCCTACCTGCAACAGGCCTTCAATGGGTTCTGCAATACCTGCGTCAGCCTCTGGTTTGTGCCTGTACTGTGGTTTATTGATGGGTGCATCCGACTTCAGCTCGAAAAGAACAGGTGAACAGGAAGCTAAACCCACATCAGTTGGCCCTCTGGACCACAACGTGTCAGGCAGTTTGGGGAGTTCAGCCACCGCGTCTGGATGATCTGTTTTCTCTCTGCCATGTGTTCTGGAAATTTCTTTGTGTTCTAAAATCACAGCATCGTTAGACCAACAAAGTATACGATAGATTTTACATTTAGGAGCATACCAAACATTTGGAATTTGCGTACCTTGCCACCAAGAGTTGTCCAGTGCCCGCTTGACCATTGGCCCTAGTTCTCTTGCCTCATGACCAACATGGACCGCCAAAGTAATGTGAGGGGCTGAATCCTCTCCCACATTGTACCAGGGCAATTGTTCATCCGTTAATTTGACAGCCGCGGCGACACCTTCTGGTCCAATGTAAATATTGTGTGTTTTTACATTCCAAGTTTCTCCCTCTAGATCACTCTCAAATTGTTCCCTATAGGTGTCGTCTTCTTCCTTATCATAAAAAAGGGTGACGTGGTAAGGATCTCTAGGCTCAGAGTAGACGGCCAAGCTCATTATCCAGGGTCTCCATTGCTGGTATGTTCTCAGAATGCCTTCCTCCACCAGCCGTCCCCAGTATATTTCTGCTGTGGACTGCTCAGAGTCTCTGACCAGATATTGAGTCTTTGAAGGCGATTCCAGGCACGGGAATTCTTTTCCTCCTGGCAGAGAGACCGTCAGGCCGTCTGCCGAACACATAATAGTTGCTCCCAGTTTCACAAGCAGATCCCTGCCCATGAGATTTACAGGCACCTGTGGTGACACCACATATTGGTGTTTCAAAGTCTGTTTTCCCAGCTGCGTCAAAGCTGGATCAGTCAGTGGCAGAGTCATCGGAATCCCGGAGAAACCCACCACACTGACTGTGCTATTTGAAAGCGTTGCACAGTCGGGTGTGTCTCTCAATGTAGAATAAGTTGCTCCAGTGTCCACCAGGAAGGGTAGTTCTGTACCTTCCACGGTCATCGACAGCATGGGTTCTGCCGCACCCACACTGTTCGGTCTCTCCGGGCGGCGTCAGTATTGCTCCCCGTCCCAGCCCCAGTCAGCGACTGGATACTGGGCGACAGGCGCTGCACTGGGATTCGGAGCTTGGTGCGCCCCCCTGTACGCAGCTCCTCCTCTGATGTTTCCGCGTGCCTGGGGTTGATAGCCTCGCCTCACATAGTTATTATGCACCACCGGACAGTTTCGAGACCAGTGTCCTTCTGCTCCACAGGTAAAACAGCAATTCCATCCGTCGTTGTTACGTGGAAACCCCGAATTCCGAGCTCTCAGTCCACTCCTGCCGGATCCACCACACCCCCTTTGCGAACCACCGGTCCCCCAATTCCCAGCGGGTCTACGTTGCCCTGGTGCATTGGCGGGCCAGCGGTCATCAGGATAGAGATTCGGATCCAAATCCGGCCAGTCAGGCACCGGATCAGCCCCGGGCCTTGCCACCATTACCGTTTTGCTTGGTTCTTTCAGCTCCTTTTTCTTATTGTTAAGTTTGTCGCGAGCCTCCCCCAACTGCAACTTGACAAGCAGAGCCTGGGCTTCCTCGAGCTCTTTCTTTTGTTTATTCACCGAATCCTGTTCCTGCTGGAGGCGATGCACCACATGCCTCTCCCACTGCACAGAGTCTGCTACTGCAAAGTCTGGATTCTTCTCTAAGTCTGCTGTGACCTGTTTTGGCAGTCCTGCCAGAACGGCGGAACGGAACCACGCCCGACTTTCGCCCTCCTTACCTGGATGAATGCCTGTCTCCATCAACCACTGCTCTTTAGCTTTAGCTAAGAACTCCCCTGGTGTGTCTTTAGGGTCCCAAACTATCTTAGGAATCGTGCCGGTGTTGCGTGTTGGATACTTTTCACGAACAGCATCAAACAGGGCACTTTGGACCTCGGCAAGAGGGAGGTCATTAGCATACGTAGTGGTGCAAGCTAGCCCCTCTACATCAGCTAATCCCCCCCCCAAAAGGCAGCGTCCAGCGACCCCGCGGAAATCACCGAGAGCAAGCTCTTCTGCTTCGGTCAGTGTGGTCAGTTTCCTCAGCCAACTAGCCCCTCCTTCTGTAATGGGCGGAAGTTGTTTAACCAATGCTTCCAAATCTCTGATTTTATATGCTCTATACACTGGTTCACCACATGGACCAGACATCAGAGGCATATTCAGTTGTCCCTCCTGTACTCCTCTATCAAAAATTACTCTTCTATTTTTCTTCACCTGTGTCTTTCCCTTTGATGGCCCAAACATTGATCTTCTCCGACCTGGAGTGGCCTGCTTCTGTTTTCCGCCTTCATCCTTTTTTACTTCGCGGTTTCTCAGCCTTATGCTTGGACCTGGGTCTGACTCAACTTCTCCCTCTTCGGCCACTTCCTCTTCATCGCCATCCTCCTCTTCATCACTCCAGGAAACCTCGTCCTCTATTTTATCCTTTGGCCTCCCCTTAAGTATTGCCCGCTTCATCACTTCCAATGTGCTGAACACCTTCAGCAGGGCCTCAGGCTCCTCATACATAAGACCATGCACTTCTCCTTCCCAGTGTTCCCGATCGGGCGTTTTTTCTGCTCCACCCGATCTCCTCATCTGGGCCTGTCCTTCCTTCTGCGGACCTGGCGATCCCTTGTGCTTGGGCCGGGCTCCCAGCTCCATCGTGGGCCGCCCTCCTCTCGGGTGTGCATCCCCTCTTCCTGTCTGTCCTGTCTTAGCTGATCCACCAGGTGTTCCTCGGACGGCATCAGCTTATCACTCATGATCCCCCTTTGTGGCGAGGTTGGGCCTTCATCTGCAGCTGAGGCCTCCAGTCTCCCACCTTCACTACAGGGCTGACGCCCCCCTGCTCTTACTTCTTCCTCTTGTCTCCTTATGTGTCCACCAGTGTATTCAACATTCACCACTCCTCCCAGGACTGTTCCTGTTTGTCCTTCAGGCCCGCGCACCTGTCCTCCATCCAAAGTCATCACCGGCATGACATAGGGTGGGGTGGGGCACTTGGCATTAAATTAGCCCATGGGTATATTTTGGGTGTTGAGGGTCTAGCAGTTTCCTCTGTTTTGGTGGTCAAGTTCCTCATTTGCTCCTCCAAC
Source organism: Oreochromis niloticus (assembly GCF_001858045.2). Taxonomy (NCBI): domain Eukaryota; kingdom Metazoa; phylum Chordata; class Actinopteri; order Cichliformes; family Cichlidae; genus Oreochromis; species Oreochromis niloticus. The sequence continues at coordinate 20,334,582 of NC_031967.2, forward strand.
TTCTTATTTTCCTCTTTCAGTTGTTTTACTGAGGCCATTATAGTCACCATATCCCCTGCTCTGGCCGTGTCATCCTCCTTCATCCAAGATTTTGCGGCATTCCACAAAAACAACCACTTAGAGCACTTGTCATGCACCTCTCTGAGGTCCTTCATTTCTGCCTTGGTCTTTCTATTCACTGAATGACCCACAGACTCCTCTTCCAGTTGCTTCAGTTGTTCTTCACATCTTTTCCCTTCAGCTTGAAACACCAAACTCAGAGCTATTTCATCACTCAATTTCTTTTGTTGAGATGTGATGAGCTTACTTACCTCAAGCTCCATAACCTGACATTCTTTTTCAGCCGCTTTTAATGTTCCAGCATTAGCCAGTCGAACAGCTTTCTTCAGCTGTTCAAGCTGAGCCTTCAAGGGCTTATACCCTTTTATTTCACCAGAGGTCGCCCTGTCACCCATTCTGCCACACACTCACTTACCTCCTCCTGTGACGTTTTCTAGCTCCTCCTCCTCAGTTACTCTGTTGTACTTCACTTTCGGTTTCCACAACCCGTCTCACCGCTCTGACGGCCGCTTCCTCGTCTTCTCCTGCTTGGTGACACACAGAGTTTAACCCAACTTATCATAAGCCATCCGTGACTTGACCACCCGTTTATCACAACACACTTCATTTGTTCTGACCCGGGTTCCACCTTTACACGCCCTCATCCAAGCATGTCAAACTCGGCACCCGTCTCTGCCGCTTCCACCAGGGAGACAAGAAACTCCGCCGCGTTAGATGGCACCCACCCCGGGTTATTTTCATTGTCCGCCAATTCCATTAATCCCGTAAACAATAGCAAACATTTATTTACATACTCATCCAAATCATCTAACTCAACTGTTGCGGATATGGACACTTCATACGGGGCATTCTCCGTTTCTCCATGGCAAACACAGTTAATTTCAAACACCCCTTCCACGAGTGAAATATCCACTTTACAGAACGCCTCCAACAGCATTTTCGGTTATTTTCCAGCTGGTTGTTCCCTATGTAAACCTCAAGTTCAGATTAACACTCTTCAATTTTAACCCTATTATTTCAACCAACCAACCCGTTTTTATTTTATGTTATTTTTTGTTTTTGCTTTTACTGGTAAATTAACACCAACTCCCCTCTATTGTATAACTCTTCTACTCCTAATAAGTCCACTTTATTGCGTACTCATTTCACTGTGATTTTTTTTTTTTTCTTTAACACTCAATCCTGTAATTTTATATCTATTAATCTGTCACGCTTATTAGTGGCTCATGATTGCTTAAGGCTTATGTCTGAACTTGACCACCGAGCCGGAGTATCATTCAATCCTTACAGGACGACCACTCCATTTTCTCTGGGTCAAGACAGCTCATTCGTCTTTAACAGTTCTCTACTGATATGTCAGCATGCTACAGCCCAACATTATTATATGGCCATGTGCTTAACAAACTCAAATCATCCGATTAAACTTTGTGTACTTTATCTTATCTTCACAATTTAATCTCAAAAGGTCATCACTTTTTATACTCAGTCCTATCACTACAGCATAGGCCGCAGTGAGTTATACTTAAATGCACCATGTGTTATTATGCACAGTAAAATTTGACCGGGTTTCTCAGAGGTACTTATTTGTTTATTTAAGCCTCAGGTAAAAACACAAGAAAACTCAAGCGTCAATATCACCCGTTATGTATTGCCTAAATTAAAACAGCTTTAACTTCAAAACATCCAGCTTTGCATCACAAGAACAATACTCCGAACCCAGCTCATCAATAACATCATTGCAGCAATGAAACAAAGCCCCATGTATATCCCCATACCAAACAAAGCAACGTAATATTTACAGTCAGTTAACAATATGTATAAATCATGCTTATGACCTCAAAAACACTTTAAACCAAAACAGAGATCCTTGTGCGTTTCACAGCGGCCAACTCATTTGCATATGTTCGTACTTTCACCGTCCGTTACCCGGTCCAGTGGTACTCTATGTCAAAGGGACTAAAGGCCTGTTGGCAGAACGATAAAAACGCAGTGGCAGCTTCACCTGGGTCTCTTTCGTGTGTCTCAATGTATTTTTCCAAACACCGGAATATCAGGAAACTACGAAACAGAAAGTTAAATAACTCTAATTCTGACCGTCTTATATCTGCGGACACGGTAAAACCATAATGGTTCTGCGGCGTTTCAGCCCAACAAATGCATCTCATATGAATAACCCTCCCCGTACGTGAATATTCAATCTGACAAGATCCAGAAACAAACATCCTTTTTATCTTAAGAAAAATCAAATCACAGTTGATATATTCTATCTCACAACTCAGCAAAACAGTCATACACTCATGTCAAAAATTAAGACTTTACTCACAAAATGGTAATAAACAAAACCAGCATTTTAAATACACGCATTCAGCAATACATAACAATTTCTATAAACTCCCCAAAACTCTAGGGATTTCGCAGCCACGTTCTTTATTAAACAACTGTTCAAACTCCTTCGTGCACTCACGTTAGCAGCCGTTTCATTTACATAGACACAGGTTATCTGAAAATAACTCACAGAGCTGCAGCATTCTCTCCCTCAGTCAAACTCATCACGCACTCACACACTTAAACGGTGACCCTTAAGCTCGGTCACTGATCACACATTCACCACAATTACTTCAACTCTATTTATCCTCTCATAATATACAAAACCAACCTCTTAGTTACAGACATTTTAACAAATTTTTCAAACAATAGTTACACATTCAATCCACTCGAAACCGAAAGCGATAGTCACTATGAGCGTCACTGCTCCTCATTTACATAGACACACACCATCTAAAAATAGAAGTCAGCAGGCTGATACAGAGACTCCCTTCAGCCGAGGATTTCTTACCATTATATTATTATCTTACAGAGACGTCCTTATTTTTACAACTGCACAGATTTTTTAGGCCTCTTAGCTCCTACCGATTTCGAAAAATTTACCATAACCGACTCGAACGGGCAAACCTCAGGTTTTTTGCAGTCAATTCACCAGACCAGACTCTAACTGGCCTGTCCAAATATCTAATCCTAACTTAATTTACAGGTAGCCAAATAAGCGCAAAAATAGGAGACTCTAACTCCTAGCAATTTGGAGATTCCCCAGTTTTCCCCGGCTCGTCGTGCCGTACTATCCCTACTCTTCCGGGTAGGTCAAGGATAAACGTCTTTATCCAGGAGGGAGCGTTACCTCCGAGAAAATGCGCTTCTTAACAGACGCCGCTGTCGTTCTAGAAAAATTTATAATAATTTAAAACAACAATCTACATCCGAAGCAGGATTAAGATTGAGGCAGATCTCCCGTTGTGGACATAAGGGACTTGAACCCACGAACTGACCATCACACGTAGATCAAATGACCAACGGGGCTTCACCCCACACAATAATCAAATTCCCTACCACACTAAAATTCTCTCAGTACTGTACTTTATTAGTTTTCATTATCCTTATTTCAGCCACTATGCTCATGAGATTACAATCAGAATTAAATCAAAACAGACATTCATCAGTAACTTTCAGTGAGTAGACTTTCTAATTTTGTCGTGTTCAATCTGACACTTTTTGGAAATTCACTTCAACAGGTAGTGTCTTACCTTTTTTTTTAATTCGCCGGCGAATGTCCCCTCACTTCCACCACTGATTTCCGTCTGTCCGCCTGACCACCTCGGACCCTGTCCAGCGCCTCCCTGGTCTTGGCCTTTCTCCAACCACCGGAACGAGCCCCCAAATGTTAGGGTTCAAAAGTTGGAGAAAAGGAGTACGGAGGGCTCACAAGCAAATAACAACTCTGGTCCGGAAGATGTGGTCAAAGCAAAGATTTATTGATTACACGCGTGGAGTCCGAAGCTGGGCAAAATCAGCAATCGAACTGAACCCACGATGATTAAACAAAGGTTTTATATGGGTACAATAACAAAGCCCCCCTCTTTTGCAAAAATAGACAAAGTACAGCTTACATCACTTAAACCACAAAATGTTCCGTGAACTTTAGCATAGTTTAAAGAATATTACGTCTCTTATCTCGACATCAGTTGCACTTCCTCTAAGTACTTCGGCACAATTCTACAATTGCAGCAAAAATACATCTCCACTTCTGCCCTACCAAAATAGATCTGTTATGGTGTGTATGTGTGTCTGCAGTATATGCTAAGTATGTGTCATGACCTGGTCTGCACCCCAGCTTCACCTCACACCTCTGTCATACCCAGACATAAGGCCTGTGCACATACACAGCTGAACTCTGTGTGATCTCTAGACTAAATGTCACACTCGTATCCACTTTTCTTGAAAGCTTATCAGGTTCAGTGTTGTAGGGAGTTAAAAGTGTATTTATATTTGAAATATAATTTAATGTGAAGATTTTTGACAGAATGAAATTAAACTTTTAAAATTGAATCCTTGTTTATTATCTAAAAGTTGGTGTTCCACAAGAGGGTGCTGTGACACCCTAATCGTCCCTATTTGCAATGTGGCACAGGAATGTTGTAGCTTCACTATTAAGGTTTCATGATATTTGATCATTTACATTTTTCCATCCAGTTCTTCAAATTGTTCTGATTCAGTCATTTACTTTTATGTTCTTGTTCTAAACTGAACTGCAGATAAACCAAAGGCAAGACTTTGTGCTGATAGGGCAGCTGTTCCAATAGTCAAGTCAAGTCAAGTCAAGTCAAGTTGGCTTTATTGTCACTTCAACCATATACAGTTTGTATACAGTGAAGCAAAACAGCGTTCCTCCAGGGCCAAGGTGCTACATGCAACATAAATTTACAACATAAATTAACAGAAAAAACACTAAACTAGCTAACTAGAGACAGGACAGACTGACCTAGCATAAATTACAACATAAATTAACAAAAAAACTAACTATCTAATTAAAACTAACTATTCTAACTAGGTAGGTAGTGCAGGAACAGTAAACATAAAAATATTGTGCAAAAAGAGCATTTTCAGATTGATGTGTAAGTCCAGTCTCAATGCTTTGAGGTAGTTGAGTTGAGCTGAGTGATAGAGTGTGTGTGTGTGTGTGTGTGTGTGTGTGTGTGTGTGTTTATCAGTCCAGTCCCTTTTTGTTGAGGAGACGGATGGCTTGTGGAAAGAAGCTGTTGCACAGTCTGGATGTGTGTGCCCGAATGCTTCGGTACCTTTTTCCAGATGGCAGGAGTGTGAAGAGTGTGTGAGAGGGGTGTGTCCAATCAGCCACAATGCTGGTGGCTTTGCGGATGCAGCGTGTGGTGTAGATGTCCTTAATAGAGGGGAGAGAGACTCCGATGATCTTCTCTGCTGTTCCCACTATCTGCTGTAGGGTCTTGCGGTCCGATATGGCGCAGTTCCCAAACCAGGCAGTGATACAGCCGCTCAGGATGCTCTCGATAGTTCCTCTATAGAAGGTGGTGAGGATCGGTGGTGGAAGCTGGGCCTTTCTCAGTCTTCTCAGAAAGAAGAGACGCTGTTGGGCTTTCTTGTGCAGGTAGCTGGTGTTGAGGGACCATCCAAGGTCCTTCTCCAGGTGGACGCCCAGGAATTTGGTGCTGTCGACGATCTCCACAAAGGAGCCGTTGATGCTCAGCGGTGAGTGGTCGCCTCGTGTCCTCCTAAAGTCAACGACCATCTCTTTTGTCTTGTCAACATTCAGAGACAGGTTGTTGTCTTTACACCAGACCGTTAGCCTCTGCACTTCCTCTCTGCACGCTGACTCGTCGTTCTTGCTAATGAGACCCACCACGGTCGTGTCATCAGCGAACTATAGGGGGCAGTGTGACCCTGACCTGCTCTGTGATCCCATCATAAGCATCATCATCATCATCATCATCATCATCATCATCTTCTAGATGGAAACACTACTGGTACAGAAATGAAAGATATTCCCAACCCCTGACAACACAAGATGCAGTTTTTCAATCAAATGATCAAATCAGTGTCTCAGAGGGAAGACTATACCAGTGCAGAGGGGGAAGAGAAGAACCAGTTTACTACACAGAGGACAGTGACACATTAAGGATTGACAAAACTGGTGAGTTCAAACTTTAACTTTCTAATTGAAAGTTTTGTCTTTCATGTGTTTTTATTGTACTTTCTTGAACATTAACAGTGTCAAACAGGCCTGTTGTGACTCTGTATCCAAACTGGTCTGAGATATACAGAGGAGAGAATATCACTGTCAGATGTGAGATCCATGGAGGAGACACTGAGTGGGATTATGAGTGGGAAACAAACAGCATCAGAAAACCTCCAAATCAAAATGAATACAGGATTATATCTGCTTCATCATCCAACAGTGGAAACTATCGCTGTAAGGGCAGAATGAAAAGTTCACAGCATGAAACAACAGAGTGGAGTGATTCAGTCACACTGACAGTTTCTGACAGTAAGTCACAGAGGTGGGACCAAGTCATTGTTTTGCAAGTCTCAAGTAAGTCTCAAGTCTTTATCCTCAAGTCCGAGTCAAGTCGTAAGTCAAGACAGACAACTTTCAAGTCAAGTCCCAAGTCCGAAACTTAAAAACAATGTTGCAGTTATATGTTAGGTGTAAATAATAGACCATGTGTTCTTTTTTTTAAAATCTGTATTAATCTCATCACCTGATGAAACAAGTAACTTACAAAATATGCACAAACTAATTCTAAAATTGCACCTTGCACAGCTCAATTAAACTTTGCTGCAAGAATAGTCTTCCTCTAAATTACAAATTCACAGAATAAACATTCAGCGAAAAATGCAAAAGCAGAACTTCCTGTTGAAACAAAAACTGCTGAGATTTCCTTATGTACAAAACAAAACATTTCCTTATGTACAAAACAAATTATGTATATATACACCCAGCACGCCCCTACGGGCGGTTTATCCTTCAAGCTCGGGTCCTCTACCAGAGGCCTGGGAGCTTGAGGGTCCTGCGCAGTATCTTGGCTGTTCCCAGGACTGCGCTCTTCTGGACAGAGATCTCCGATGTTGTTCCCGGGATCTGCTGGAGCCACTCGCCTAGCTTGGGAGTCACCGCACCTAGTGCTCCGATTACCACGGGGACCACCGTTACCTTCACCCTCCACATCCTCTCGAGCTCTTCTCTGAGCCCTTGGTATTTCTCCAGCTTCTCGTGTTCCTTCTTCCTGATATTGCTGTCATTCGGAACCGCTACATCGATCACTACAGCCGTCTTCTTCTGTTTGTCTACCACCACTATGTCCGGTTGGTTAGCCACCACCATTTTGTCCGTCTGCATCTGGAAGTCCCACAGGATCTTAGCTCGGTCATTCTCCATCACCCTTGGGGGCATCTCCCATTTTGACCTTGGGACTTCCAGGTTATACTCGGCACAGAAGGGACTGCTCTCACAGCTAGAGATTGACGAGGTACAACATATATATATATATATATATATATACATGAACAATGAACAAGAATGTGCACTTTAAGTTATTTCAGTTAACTATTAACTATTCTGCATTGCATTTGCACCAAATTGGCCAAAAGTCTGTCAGTCATTTGTGCACGATGAGGCCGTAGAATGATGTCACCATAGCTGAAAACTCGCTCCACAGGAGCACTACATGCAGGTACTGCCAAAACTCTGGTGGCCACATGAAACAGAGAAGGAAGAGTCTGCATGTTCATTGCCCAGAACAAGAGGGCGCTCTGTCCATCAGCAATATCCAGGTAGTGACTTAGCTGTAGAGCTGGACTCTTCCCCACATCCTTCTTCTGCCTCTTACAGTAAGCAGCAAAGAGTCCTCCATCTTCAGAGTCCTCTTGATGTTCCTCACCAGGAGTCACAGGTTGCTCTGACTTTGCAGGATCTGCCGCATCTTGCAGGATCAGATCTGGCAAAACAAATTAACAACAGCAAAAGAGCCTTTATTACAATTTTAGACAAAAAAAAATACAGAAAAAATATAAACTATATTCAATCTTTACCTTTAACTTTTTGTGTCACCTCTGCCTTTATGTCACAACTGCCCAACACATGGTGTTCCACCCACAACAGAGAAAATGCTGGATCCAAAGCAGCTGCTTTAAGGTACAATGGATCTGAAAAGGGGGCAGTGATCCCATCTTCTGCTCTAGCCATTCGCACACTGATAAAGATTCCAAGAAATCTTTTGTTCAAAGATGCTTGGAGGCTCCTGACCAGACCATTCAGGAAACGGACTTGAGGCTTCAGTTTCTCAAGGTGGTGATTGAGGAACAGCACAGATGGAACAACAGCACTAATCGTGACTATTTTCTCACCTTGTGTCAAATCTGTTGCTTCTCCAAAAGGCTTCAATATGTCCACCATCTCCTTCAACAGGTTCCACTCTTGTGTTGTGAATAATAACTCCTTGTGCCCAGCCATTTCAAGAACAGCACAGAGTTTTAGATGTTCACATTGGAGAACTGCCTTCACTTGTCTCAGTGTTGAATTCCATCTTGTGATAACAGCAGCAGGGATCGCTTTCTGTTCACCAAATTCAGCTTCAAACACATCTTTGAATGTTGTGCTTGTGTGCAGTAGAGAGCTGAGCTTAGATAACTTTGAAAGTGAAGGAGATGCCACTTTGGTCTCTGACAAACCATCTTTCACCACCAGCTGAAGTGTGTGCGCAAAACACTGCAGGCGCTGTGTCTTTGGCATAGCAGCACCTACTGTTTCCTGATCTTCCAAGGTTAAGTTGTGCCAGAGCTCTGGGTCGTCAAGATGATCACCATCATCATCATGTTCCTCACCTTGCTCAGTGGGGAAGCACACAGTGAATGCTTTCCGCATATTGGCAGCATTGTCACTAATAATATAGTTTAGTTTATCTTTGATGTTGTATTCGTCACATATAGCTTCAAATTTCTCACAGATTCTTTCACCAGTGTGTAATCCTTTGAAGCTGTCAAAGGCCAGCAGTTTGGATTTTAGCTGCATCCTCTCTGTCTCTTTCTGTATCCAGTGCACTGTGATACCAAGGAAACCCCTCATCCTTCGGTCTAACCAAATGTCCACAGTGACTGAAACATGATCAGTCTCGCTCAACTGAGTTTTTAACATTGAACGTTTCTCAGCAGCGAGGTTCTCTGTTTTTGATATAATTGTTCTGCGACATACCGGGCTGTATTTTCTGTCAACTACTGTCAGAAAGTGCCGAAAATTCTTGTTTTCCACAATAGAAAGGGGCAGGTTGCAACTAATAATCAAGTCACTTAATAATGCATTCGTGATAGCTTTCTGCTGTGGATGAGTCATGCTGTACTGTCCGGCACAAGTGTCCATAAACTGTGATATGGAAGGCTGTTGAGGTTCATTTGTGATCCTCTTTTTCATCTGGCATTCTTCAAATCTGATAGAGGTAAGCATATTAGACTCATGTCAGAAATTCCATTACAGCCATTCATGAATTGCATTTGACTTTAAGTTGATCCTAATAATCCTAAATAACTGTTAACACTTAAACCCTCATAGTTTTCAGACAATAAAAAATATAAATGAAAAATATATAAACAATATTTATTAAAACACTTTTCTCAAAACTCTGCATACAGTTCTAATAAGCAATGTTTAGCATCCCTGTTAAGAATAACTGACCTTTGCAAATAAACAACAGCTAATAACATAAGATCAAAGTATTTTATTTGATGTATTGACATAAATGACAGAAGAAAAAGGCCATATATAGCAGGACTACTCAATTACACACTAAGGTGGGCCAGATTTTCTAACCAAATTTTTTTTTTCCCTGGCTCAGACATGCAAAAGTTAAACACGACCATATGTTACCGGCACCAGACCTAGGGGAATCTAGACCGGCAGCAAGCGACACACAGGCTACAGAGCACTGCGTAGCCAAATATGAGCAAACTGTTGATTAATAGAGAGAACACCGAAGTTAGCGTCTTGCTCAGGCCGGAGCTCATTTATTTCTCCAAATATACACAATACAAATCACACTAGACCATGCATTCTTCCCATAAAATAAAAGAGTTCATAAACAAAAATAAAGTTACAAAAAGCATTCTCTCATAAGCAAAATAAATACAAAATAATTCAAAATGACGTTACATACTCACAACTTTAAAAAATACACTCGCGGCTAAAGCATAACAACATACCAAAATAACCCATCTCACATTCACACCTTTTCCCACATTCGCGCCATATACGCTATTACTTTTGAACATGGCGTCCCCTGAACGCAACACAACATGGCGGCAGACGACTGCAAACGTTGTTTCACCAACGAAAAGCTTTCCCCTTAATACATGTACTCAGTACTGCTTGGCTAACACTAAAAACACTACAACACATTTTCTGAAGCCGCAGGTTGCCACTGTCATAACATATACTTATAGTGCTACGTAGCATTATGCCGATGATACACTAATACTCATTACAACAAAATACCGCAAAACAACATCATCACTCTCATCTCAAAATATAGCCGAACAGTTGTTACTCAACTTACATGACATTTAGAACCAGTTCGGCAACATAAAAGTTTGTCTGTTAGTACCTGTGGATTAATAAAGAGGACACCAAAGCACAGCTCCTTTCAGCATGGCCGGAGGTAAGTCACTGCCACGTCGCTCTCTGCTAATTAAAGTTTGTTCAGAGCCCAAGCTGCAATGTAAATATAGCCGAACCGCAGCGTTTTTGTTTGTCATTAAGAGATTAATTCGGGATAAGTTTTGTGGAGGGCGGAGTTCGCTAATATGTTTTTAATGAGTTTTAGCCGAGAACGCAGCTGAAATGCTAGCATGCTAAGTTAGCCTGATCGCTAGCGGCTTATGAGCATACTCGCGGCAGTGTTTTTTTAACAGCGTGCACTCTTTTTTCCTTCGTCAGGAGAGGTGGACTGGCAGACGCATGACACACACAGATAAGACTATTTCTGTGTTGCAGGTATGGAGATGTTCTTATGTTCTAGAGATGCAGTCTTTCATTAATTGTTTTTATAAGTGCAGTGTTGTATTGCCTGTTGCATGGCGATTATTAATATGATTGAACTTAAGTATAATGTTTGAATTGTAATTACCAAAGTATTGGGTCCTGGTTATTGAATTGTATTTATCTGACTGTTTATTTGTTTTTGAATTATTTTGTTTATTGTTCTTATAAGTTGTTTTTGATGATTTTTCAGTGACATATTATTTATTTTGTGCTTTTTGTTTTTCAGAGCTTAAGTTAATGTTTTAAAACAATTTGTTGTATCTGATATATTATTGTAATGTTAATGAAGCTGCAGGCACAGCTCCTTTCAGCATGGCCGGAGGAGAGGTGCACTGGCAGACGCATGACACACACAGATAAGACTATTTCTGTGTTGCAGATGTACAGTAAAGAGCCAAGACCCAGTACTGTCTCCTGCCTCTTACTCTTACGCCAGAACACAACGCAACGACAACAGGCGTAACACTTGAACGGGTTACATTGGTGCCGTGACCCTTTGGATTCATCAAGCATCGACGTCATCTCGATCGCCGTGGGGAGCTCTTCGCAATTGCCCTTGTTCCAAGTTGGTTGTTTTTCCTAACTTGTGTGGGACTTTTTGAATGAGCTTGGACATTTAATCTGCTCAGTTCTGATCCTGATTAAGTTTTTGCTTTTGTACAGTTACACTACTTTGAATCTTGTGTTTTTTGTGATTGTGCTTTATTCATCATTATGGAGTCAGCATCTGGTTTAGAGGCAACTGGTGTTCCTGATGGGGAGGTTTCCTCTAATGTTGGTTTGGGGCGAGGGTGGTTTCTTGGGGATGGGTTTCAGACACCTAAAGTTGGTGTGTCACTTGCTCCCAAGTTTTGTTCCACTCGTCTCCAGGTTCCTCCCTGTGACATTCAGACCCCGCAGACAGCTGCCAATGCTGAGTTGAGTACGCTCATCTCAGATTTGGCCAATCAGATTGGTCAGTCCATTGTAGCCCAGCTGCAAGGTAATAAGGGGACCAGTATGCCTACTGAAGCCCCTAAGGCTGAGCAGGGACCTCCTGAGCTGAATTTGTCTGGGCTGAAACTTGTCTTGCAATCAGACGTCAAGGAGCCGCCAGTTTTCAGGGGTGATGGCAGTGATAAATTCTCCATTCATGAATGGGTGGAAATGATGGAAATGTACTTTGTAAAACGCAACACACCAACGGATCAGCAATCACGGGACATATTGGCTAGGTTGATGGGGAAGGCTAAGGATGTAGTGAAGGTCACCCTACGTCACAACCCCTCACTTGACCATGTCCAGGTTCCTGAATTGATCTTTGACATTCTGAAACAGCACTTTAGTGTGTTGACTTACTCTTCTATGCCTATGGCTGACTTCTATAACACCAAACCATTACAACATGAGGGAGTGATGGAATATTGGATAAGGCTGAACAATGCTATTGACGTTGCTGACGAGTGCTTGCGTAGGCAGGGGCGTAATGTTGAGGATCCGGGACGTGAGGTCTCGATGATGTTCATCAAGTATTGCCCTGACCCCATCCTCTTGAACAGGCTCAGCATCAAAGCAGCTGAGGAGTGGACAACCACTGAGGTTCAAGAACGCATTGATAGCTTCCAGCGTGAACTCAGGGCACGCAGTCAGGGCAGTTTCCACACCTCACAGAGGCAAGAGGTTAGCCACAACTGCTCTATTGTGCCTCAAGAAGTGATGGCATCACAGCCTGTGCAGGCCAGTGTCGCCTTGCAGTCTCAGCCTACAGCACCAGTCTCAAACCTTGCTTGTCACCTTTCGCCCACAGCAGCTTGCTTCACTTCTATTCTGACTGATGTTTTGACAACCTGTCTCTCTGGGACATCAGTGTCTTCTTGCCCGGTGTCGACGCCTACTCCTCAGTTCCAGCAGTCTCCAACATGTCCTGTGACCACTCAGTCTATTCAGCAGTCAGTTGGTTGCGAGCTTGGTTCGACTAACACCCAAGCTTTTGATGTGACTGGCATGCGCGCTCTGATCAGCTTCTTGGATCGCGTGATGGCATGTCAGAATGTGCAGTCTGCAGCCCCGGCATCTGCACCTTCGCAGCGTTTTAACCGCGGGCCCTTCCTTAAGAAGAGTTGTCAGGTCTGTGGCAACACTGGTCATTCCACTCACATGCACTGCAGGAGAGGGAATCTCTGTCTTGCATGCTTTGCTCCTGGTCATTGGAAAAAGGACTGTCACGGTCGTCGTGAGGGACGGGAGGCCGGAGCTGTCACGAGGCAGGGTTGGCCTTCGGAAAACTGAATCACCCACACTTGGAGAGGGGCAGTGTGGGGGATGAACCTAATACCCTCAATCCTGATGAATCGGATCTTGAACTTCTTTATGTCAACACCTGTTCGATAACGCCAGAGGGATACCGTGTCGTGGTTCAGGGACCAGCAGTAGTGCCTACATTCAGTGAATTATTCTACACCCAAGTTGCAGTGAATGACAAGGTTAACTTGAGGGGCATGATGGATTCCGGGTCCATGGCTTGCACTATGAGTGAGGAGGCCGAGAAGTCGCTTAGAGAAGCTGGAGCTCTTGTGAGTGAACCGCAGTCAGCAGAACGTATTGTGCTGGTTGGCTGTGGTGGGAAGCAGACCCACCCAAAGTGCGTTTATGACTTGACACTTACTGTCCACGGTGTGAAATGCATTGTGCCAGTTTTGGTAGTGTCAGGCCAGCGTGATGAGCTCATCATTGGCTCCAATGTCCTCAAGTACCTCATGCGAGTTATGAAACATTCCGATGACTATTGGAAGCTTGTGTCTGTGGGGAGCAAGCACTCGCTCCTTGACTATGAGCACTTCTTGGACATGATGTCATGCACCACCAGATGGAGGGGTGAGGAAGTTCCTGACAAAATTGGCACTGTGAAACTGCCTCGTGCTGTGACTCTACTCCCACAGTGTGAGCATCTGGTATGGGGCAGGCTGCCCAGCAATGTGCCAGTCTCTCCAGGCAGCACGATCATCGTGGAACCTTGCACCTCTGGGTCTGGGCCGAGAGACGTTCTTGTTGGCCGGGTGATCACATCCATGTGGGGTGATCGGTGGGTGCCATTGAAGATGACCAATCTCTCCGCAAAACCAGTAACTTTGAAACGCAACTCGAGGGTTGCTGTTGTTTCATCTTGCCTTGCGGTGGAGGACCTTGATTTCCCACAGGACTCCTGCAAGATGGCGAGTATGGCCCAGGTACCAGTCAGTGGGCCAGCCGCTACCGAGGCTGACTTGAATGACAGGTTGTGTTCCCTCGGTTTGGGTGATCTTGACATTGACTCATGCCATGCCAGCTTACATTCAAAGAGAGAGCTTGTTGAGCTAGTTGAGCAGTATGAGGACATCTTCTCTAGACACCCGCTTGACTGTGGCGAAGCTAAACGCTTTGTACATCGGATCCACCTGACTGATGAACGCCCATTCCGCATGCCTTACAGAAGAGTGCCTCCTGCTCATTACCAACAACTAAGGCAGGTACTCACTGACATGGAGGAGAAAGTGATTATTCGCAAATCCATCAGCGAGTATGCATCCCCCCTCGTCATGGTCTGGAAGAAGGACGGTGGATTGCGGATTTGTACGGACTTCAGGTGGTTGAATGCGCGAACTCTTAAGGATGCGCACCCACTGCCTCACCAAGCGGATTGCCTTGCCGTGCTTGGGGGCAATGCCTTCTTCAGCACGATGGATTTAACTTCCGGGTTTTACAACATTCCAATGTGTGAGGAGGATAAGAAGTACACCGCTTTCACAACGCCTGTTGGCCTGTACGAATACAACCGGATGCCACAAGGGCTGTGCAATAGCCCGGCTTCATTTATGCGCATGATGCTGAACATCTTTGGTGACCTCAACTTCACCAGTCTGCTCTGCTACTTGGATGACCTCCTGGTCTTTGCTCCCACTGAAGAGGAAGCCCTGTGCCGGCTCCGAGCTGTTTTTCAAAGGTTGAGAGACAACAATCTCAAGCTGAGTCCAAAGAAGTGTCATCTGCTGCAGAAGTCAGTCAAGTTTCTTGGTCATGTCATTGACCAGACCGGAGTTGCGGTGGACCCTGCTAAGGTGGAAGTGATTTCCAAGATGCCAAAGGAAGCTCTGATGGAGAAGGATGGTTGCACTCCTTCTGTGAAAAGGATTAAGTCCTTTTTAGGAATGGTCTTTTTCTATCAGTGCTTCATTCCTGGTTGCTCAGCCATTGCCAAGCCTCTGTTTGCTCTGACGGCTGGCCAGAAGAGGAAGGGACGGACTAGTCAGGCTGGGAGGGGTGCTGGCATGTTCAGGAAGTTGACTGCTGCAGATTGGAGCCCTGCGTGTGACAAGGCCTTTCACAAACTGAAGGACGACCTCCTTAACTGTGCCGTGTTGGCTCATCCTGACTTTTCACGACCATTCATTTTGTCTGTGGATGCTTCTCTGGATGGACTGGGAGCGGTTTTATCACAATTGCCTATCGACGGGGATAAGGCACGCCCTATTGCTTTCGCGAGCAAAGCGCTAAGCAGGTCACAGCAGAGATACCCAGCCCATCGCCTAGAGTTCATGGCCCTGAAGTGGAGCATCTCTGAAAAGTTCAGCCACTGGTTGAAGGGGCACGAGTTCACAGTGTGGACTGACAACAACCCGCTCGTTCATATATTGACCAAGCCCAAGCTGGACGCTTATGAACAAAGGTGGGTGGCTAAGCTGTCATCCTACAACTTTGATTTGAGGTACATCCCAGGTCGAAAGAATGTTGTAGCGGATGCACTCAGTCGTGACCCCTTCACCTATTCTATTGGTGGCCGCTTGCTTCAGGAGCCCTACGAGCACTTGGTGCGGAATGCAGAAGGTGCGGCGGCTCATGAGGTGCAGGACGCTTTCAGGTTTGGTGTCCAAAATCTTCAGGTTGCCCAACAACCTGCTCCAGCTCTGACTTCAGAAGATTCCTACAGCTTGTCGGAAGTCAAGGCTACCTTGGTTCACCATGATTACTGGGAAACCGCTGCGGAGAATAGAGCTGTCTCCCTTCTCCACCTTGTTCAGCAGTTGCAACCAGTTGGCAATGATGTACTGCCATCACTTACCTTGCATGAGCTGGAGGACCACCAACTTCAAGATCCTGTCATCTCCGCTGTCCTGCCACTCATAGCCCGCAGGAGGCGCCCTTCCAGGCGTGAGAGACATGATATGGATTCCAGGGCACTGGCCTTATTGAAGCACTGGGAGAGGTTCAAGATTCGGGATGGCATTCTCTACAGGGAGACGAGAGACCCTGTGAGCAAAACAAAGAGACTCCAGTTGGTGTTGCCAGCGAATTTACGGGCGCAGGCCTTGAAAGGTGTCCACGATTTGGCAGGGCACCAGGGTCAAGTTCGGACCCTCCACCTAGCAAGGCAACGTTTTTTCTGGCCCAATATGGAGAGGGATGTGAAGGAGTATGTTCGGTGCTGTGGAAGGTGCATACTCGCCAAGACTCCAGAGCCTGCAGCACGAGCCCCATTAGAGAGCATTAAGACCTCTGCTCCCATGGAGCTCATCTGCATTGACTTTTGGTCAGCAGAGGACAAAAAGAAGCGCTCTGTCGATGTGCTTGTGGCCACTGACCACTTCACGAAGATGGCCTTTGCTTTCCCGTGCAAGAATCAGACTGCCAAGCAGGTTGCCAGAAAGTTGTGGGACTTTGTTTTTTGTGTATATGGTTTCCCTGAGCGTATTCACTCAGACCAAGGTCCCAGCTTTGAAAGTGAATTATTTTCTGAGCTTCTGCAGATTTCGGGCGTTGCCAAGTCTCACACTACTGCTTATCACCCCATGGGCAATGGTGGCACGGAGCGGTTCAACCACATGTGGCAGCACGAGGTGGAAATAAAGTAATTACTCTTCACAGTTTTAAAAAGACAACGCCACCCTGGGAATTTCACCCAGAGAATACTGGAGGTAACACTAATCACCAAGAAGGCAGTCAGGTTTGTTATACTCAATACAGAGACGAGGTTCGATGATAAAATAAATTGACAATTTATTAATTAAAACAACATTTAAAAGCACAGTCATAAATATCAGTGTATAAGTATGCTAAAAAAAGGTATTCAGAGCTGAGGCTTACCAGTGGAGGGCAGGGATGCCACACACAAACTCAAAAAAAAAAGAATACACCAAGACACCAGTGCAGCACACTATCACACACTCACACTAATAAATTAAACAAGGCAGGTGTATACACTCAGAGGATCCCACCACCAAGGCACCCTGGTCTCCTCCACGTCGGCACTCCGCATCTGAATAAAAGAAACAAAGGAAATTTTAATATATTACAACAGAACTAATATGTAGCGCTGGGGGATAACCCAACTGCAAGACCACACTGGTGATCTGCAGCTAGAAAAAGGGCCTCCCACCAGTGGCGTAACAAAAATCCAAACTACAAATCAAACAACAGTAAAACAACATACAATCTGGGTAAAATTCTAAAATATGGAGCCAACAGAATCGCCGTAGTGCTCCGACTTGCCGTCTGCACGGCTATAAGTTAATTATCCAGTCAGTTAATCAGTATGCGCGCCGGCCGACCCGCGTGGCATGCATATGGCCGTTGTCCACGCCGACGTCCACTTTAAAGGCTGGCAGCAGCAGCGAAGAAACTTCGCAGCCGGAACAGACAGTAAAAGTAAAGTAAAACAAAGCAAAGGATCACAGCAAAGCAGCAGCCCTTCAGTTTGCGTAGCTTGGTGCAACACTAAGGCCCACACTTCCTGCAAAGCATAATAAATAATTACTATAAAAGAACAACAGAAGGCAGAGAGCGTAACAGAAGTTGATTACGTACCAAGTAAGCCGTGACATAGAACGTAAGCAGAATGGCTCAGAGGAGGCTTCTACAGCTACGACCTACAAACAATAGCTGTTTACCATCAAGCAAAGTAATATATACACTACAATGAGTAAACACCTACCAGCTGCGATGGAGGCTTCAGAAAAGTAACCCGCAACTAATCTCAGCAACACCAACAGGAAGTCAGGTGACCAAAAAGAAGGTCACAGGCAAGCGATCCAGGGACACTCAAATGGCCACTATTTATACTAGCGCCCCCTAATGCGCCAGGCTGAAAGTGGGTTGGACTGAGGGATAACTTTCATCCTGCCACAATCACACTTGGCAATATGCTGCGAGCTCTCCTTCTCAGAGCCAAACAGGAATGGCCGCAGCAGATTCAGACATTGACCTTTGCTTATAACGCAACTGTTCACGAGACTACTGGATATGCCCCATTCTACTTGATGTTCGGCCGTGTCCCACGACTACCGGTTGACGTTATGTTCAAGTCTGTTTTGCATGATCCCATTGTGGTGGACTTTGACAGCTACTCCAAGCTTCTTCTGTCATACTTGTCTGAGGCTGCCAAGATTGCCCAGGAGCACACCAGCAATGAGCAGGAGCATCAGGCTCGTCAGTACAATAAGAAAATCAAGGGTGTGTCTCTGAATGTTGGGGATCGCGTGCTGCTTGCCAATAAAGGCAAGCGGGGCAAGAAGAAGCTTGCCGACAAGTAGGAACCTCAGGTTTATACTGTTGTGGAGAGGCATCCCAGGACCCACATCTACAGGATCAGTGACTCTTCAGGCCAGAGTAAGGTTGTACACAGAAACCTTCTGTTGGACGTGAGTTTCCTTCCTGTTCAGGATTCATTGGGAAGTCAGTCTCTGGACGTTTTCTCCAGTGAGGGGGATCTCAGTGCTTGTGGGGATCTGGAGGACCCTGGCAGTCTAGAGACAGAGTCTACCGCAGCAGGGACTTCCTTGTGGGTCCTTTCGGATTTGAGCCATGGGGTGGATGTGGATTCTGTGGCAGGAGAGCATGCCTCACAGTCTACGGATCGTCAGCACGGTTCATGTGATGGTGCGGACGTGGACAATACCTTACCGGAGTCTCAGACTTGCACGACTCACACTTCAGCAAGCCCTTCTGGTCAGGCCCAGCACTTTGCTCTTCTTACTCCGGTTGACTGTTCCGCTACCTCTGATGTGACACAGTCTGGCACAGTTTCTGCTCCAGGTGTCTGTCATGGGGACGCTGCTGTTCCGCAGACTGTTCCTGTTTCTGGCTCGGACATGAATCAGACCTCTGGTCGGCCGTATCCTGGGCAGCCATCCAACTTGCCGAGACATGACCCTGACTGTGCCAGTGTTCGAGGCAGAGTGGTTACCAGAGCGGGTCGGGTGGTAAAGTCAGTCAACAGGCTGATAGAGAACATGGTCCAGAAGCCTATTACATGGGGCCTGTTACCGCCACGGGAGGCTCGGCCTCTGACATAGACTGTTTTTTGGTCATCCCATTGCGTATTATGAATGTGTATTTCCTGGAGGCATCATGACGCACTCACTGTGCGTGTTAAATGGGACCACATTTGATGAGGTGTAGGCTGCACCTTTGTGTTCTGAAAGGGTTGGAGGCCTGATCAACCTATCCAACTTCTTTCAATCCGTTTTACGGATAGTTTTTTAACTGAACTATGGATAAGATCCTTGGGTTGCCTGGTCCGGAGGTGATGGTAGTTCAGCATCGTTGTGCCTCTTGGTATTGCAGTACCATTCAGATGTGTAGTGATTTTGGTGAAATTCAGGGGGGGTGAATGTAACATATGTGTTAAATACTTGTGAATTTCACCCAAAACACTTTTTTTTTTGGATTAAATATGTCATTTTTGCATCTCGGTCTCCTACCTGTGTGATCTGAGTCTGTGTGCGTTCGTGTGTGTGCGCGCTGCATAGTGACGTAGGCGCGTGCGTGTGTGCCCCGGTCACAGCTCCTTTCAGCATGGCCGGAGGTAAGTCACTGCCACGTTGCTCTCTGCTAATTAAAGTTTGTTCAGAGCCCAAGCTGCAATGTAAATATAGCCGAACCGCAGCGTTTTTGTTTGTCATTAAGAGATTAATTCGGGATAAGTTTTGTGGAGGGCGGAGTTCGCTAATATGTTTTTAATGAGTTTTAGGCGAGAACGCAGCTGAAATGCTAGCATGCTAAGTTAGCCTGATCGCTAGCGGCTTATGAGCATACTCGCGGCAGTTTTTTTTAACAGCGTGCACTCTTTTTTCCTTCGTCAGGAGAGGTGGACTGGCAGACGCATGACACACACAGATAAGACTATTTCTGTGTTGCAGGTATGGAGATGTTCTTATGTTCTAGAGATGCAGTCTTTCATTAATTGTTTTTATAAGTGCAGTGTTGTATTGCCTGTTGCATGGCGATTATTAATATGATTGAACTTAAGTATAATGTTTGAATTGTAATTACCAAAGTATTGGGTCCTGGTTATTGAATTGTATTTATCTGACTGTTTATTTGTTTTTGAATTATTTTGTTTATTGTTCTTATAAGTTGTTTTTGATGATTTTTCAGTGACATATTATTTATTTTGTGCTTTTTGTTTTTCAGAGCTTAAGTTAATGTTTTAAAACAATTTGTTGTATCTGATATATTATTGTAATGTTAATGAAGCTGCAGGCACAGCTCCTTTCAGCATGGCCGGAGGAGAGGTGCACTGGCAGACGCATGACACACACAGATAAGACTATTTCTGTGTTGCAGATGTACAGTAAAGAGCCAAGACCCAGTACTGTCTCCTGCCTCTTACTCTTACGCCAGAACACAACGCAACGACAACAGGCGTAACACTTGAACGGGTTACACACGCCCCACCACACACTGAAACAAGGGGAAATCTGTTAGCATACAAATCTTATTTTCCTAGAAAGGATCCCAGCAGACCTGCCTGGTTACCTCACTGACGAGCTGTAGTCATGTTAACTATCCATTAACATTTGGCTCACATCCACCGAGGTCTTCAAGGTCAACTTTATGACTCAATAAAAATCCTTATAACACAGAAACTATGATTCTTACAAAGGTGCTGTGTCTTGTTAACATACAGAAAGTACTGTATAAAGATTTAAATTATCATTTGTTTGACCTCTGACCTCACTTTTACATTTCACATCTGCCTTTGTTGTTATGTTGAAACAAATCTGCCTTTGGACTCATTTTTACTGCACTACAAACTTCTCACAGTACAAATAAAAAAATACACTGAAAATACAATATTTTTTTCTTTGAAAGTAAATACTGTCAACTTAGTGAGCTGCCTTAGCAGAGATTTGTGCTCTCAGAATGCTTCTTTTACACTTTATTAATAATTAATTATTGTTTGTTGTTACAGTAACTGGATGCAGTTCATCTCTTGTGTGGTTGATGGTTAGACTGGTTTGTGGAGTCTCTCTCATTATTATTCTCCTGCTCTTGTATCGCTGCAGACAGTCCAAGTGTAAGAGCCTCTTCTTTTCATGCTGTATCAGAGAGTTTATTTACTACATACACTTTAATTATTCACACATATACATGTATTCTGATCTCATGACACTAAATATCAGTGGAACAATCTATACATAACAAACATGTGTAATAACATTTGTCTCTCTCTCACAGATTCCTGCTTCACCAGGTTGGTAAAATACTTTTTATTATTATTTTAAACAAACATCAGTTACTTTTGAGTCTCTCAAACTCTCTTCATCCTGGTCAGTATTTAAAGCATTTAAATAATATTATCATTATTAATATTGACCTTTTTATTCAGTCTTCATTAACACAAACAGTTCTTAGGTTCAGTTTGTGGTCAGCAGTTTTTAAAAGCACACTGACACATGCACATAAAATCAGACATAAACAGGATTTTACAAACCTGAATGTTTCTTCAACTCGACTGAAAGAATCCACAAATGTTTCATCCTGCAACTAAAAATATGTTGATTTTAGGAACAGATGAACACCAAGATGTCACCTACTCTGTTAGTGAGATTAAAACCTTTGGAAAGAAAAGTGAGTAAACAAATGACACAAAATGTAAACAATAAATAAATAAAAACTAAAAACACTCAACAAAAACATGGTTTAGAAACATCTGAGCACTGTTTCAGAAAGTATGATTGTCTTTTGTGGATTCATCTGATCATCTTCACAGGGGAGCATCATAAACCAGATGAAACTGTTGTTTACTCTGAAGTGAAGATAAGAGCTGCAGGTACAGTCACAGTTTTGTGTTATTTTGTCTGCTTTATATACACTATGATCCACCTGTATGACCCCAAATTAAATAGCTTTTTTTCATGTGTCTGTGCCAGTTCTGAAATACATATATTACATATATATTATATTACTGTTTCTTGCTCCTTCTCTGTTTCATCTTACACAAGAAGTGTTGCAGTCAGTTCGGCTTTTTTGGGTTAGTGATTAAGTCTGGTATTTATTTAGCCTGATACTCTTGATGTGTGTTATTGTTGTCGTTCAAAAGACTCAAACACAAACACACTGTGTGAACAGTGTGAACTGTATGTAATGAGTGTAATGATGTAATGAGTGATTCAGAAAACACAGCAGGTCACACAGAAGAATGTTTGCAAAGAACAATAAAAACAGTTTCTTCTAAGGTTTGAGTTCAGTCTCTTCATCAGATCGGCTGT
This sequence comes from Oreochromis niloticus, assembly GCF_001858045.2. NCBI lineage: Eukaryota > Metazoa > Chordata > Actinopteri > Cichliformes > Cichlidae > Oreochromis > Oreochromis niloticus. The sequence goes on from NC_031967.2 coordinate 20,357,040, forward strand.
CGAAAGTTTAACAGGTTCATCTCACAATCACTTTCGTTCCTTCCTTTAAAGGAACTTGAAAAGCTTGTTCACGCATTTATCACATCCAGATTGGACTACTGTAACTCCCTCTACTCGGGCCTCCAACACTCTTCTCTTTATCGGCTTCAGTTAATTCAAAATGCAGCTGCGCGTCTTTTAACAGGTACAAGAATCCATGAACACATAACTCCTATTTTAGCCAAACTACATTGGCTCCCTGTTAAATATCGCATAGATTTTAAAATTCTTTTGTTCACTTTTCAAATTCTGAATAATTTAGCGCCCACCTATCTCTCTGACCTACTTCACCTATATAATCCCAACAGAGCACTTAGATCATCCAATCACTTGCTCCTTGCACAACCTAGATCTCGAATGAAGTCGAGAGGAGACCGGGCCTTTGCGATTGTGGCACCTAGACTCTGGAATAACCTCCCTGTACATATTCGTATGGCCGAGTCTATCCAGTCTTTTAGATCTCGTCTTAAAACTTATCTGTTTACTTTGGCCTTTGATTCTAACTAGTTGGCTGATTTTAGCTTATTGTGTTGTTACCTATTGTTTGTTGTCCTATTTTATTGTTTGTTTTAATTGTCTTGTGTTTTGACTGACTGTGAAGCACTATGGTCAACACTGTTGTTTTAATATGTGCTATATAAATAAACTTTGATTTGATTTGATTTGACTTTAGTCAGTTCAGAGGTGATTTTTTCCAAAGGTCTCCGTAATGGACAGATTTAGTTCTGTTAACAGGTTAGTTTGTCAAAAGCTCCATAAATCCAAAACTTAGAATGACTCAGCTCTCAGGTAAGTCTCTGCAGATGGGCTGATGTGCCAGAATGGATCTCAGACAAAGAAGACAGACTCGGTAGGTAAGGCTGCTTAGTTTAGCAGGTGAGTACGTAAACAACACAAGTCATGTGGTCTTAGTGATGCTACCAACTAAGTATCTCCAAAAGTTGATTCTGTTCATCTGGACGTAGCGTTTTGGTCCAGATGAACAGAATCAACTTTTGGAGATTTACTTTCCTGGATGATTGAGAATGCATCAAGACGTACCAACTGAGTAGTTCAACAATCTGGCAATGAGTACCTGGGAGAGCTGGATTTCAACACAGCAGTGAGTGCAATGAGATTCATCTGAGTTCAGATGGCCAGAGTTTATTAGTCTCCATCCACTCACACACACACACAAATAAGACACAAGCTGAAGTGTCGCTGCTAACAGTTGATTTTTATTTCAATTTCTTTAAATGTATTGTACTTGTCAGGAGTTTAAATCCACTTCTAAATCCACATGTGTCCAACAGCTCTGTATCATATATCTGGTGATCAAATGAATCCTGAGCTCTGACTTCTCTCTTAGAGGACAGTCTGATGTATGCTGAGGTCAAACGCCCCAAAAGAGAAAAAGCCAAGAACACATATAACACAGAAACTATGGTTCTTACAAAGGTGCTGTGTCTTGTCAACATATAGAAAATACTGTATAAAGATTTAAATTATAATTTGTGTGACCTCTGACCTCACTTTTACATTTCACATCTCCCCTTGTTGCCATGTTGAAAAAAATCTGCCTTTGTAGTGCAGTAAAAATAAGTCCAAACTTCTGACAGTACAGTACATAAAACAAACAAAAAAATCCCCACAGAAAATACAATACTGTTGCTTTAAAAGTAAATACTGTCAACAGAGTGAGCTGCCTTAGCAGAGATTTGTGCTCTCAGAATGCTTCTTTTACACTTTATTAATAATTAATTATTGTTTGTTGTTACAGTAACTGGACCCAGTTCATCTCCTGTGTGGTTGATGGTTGGACTGGTTTGTGGAGTCTCTCTCATTATTATTCTCCTGCTCTTGTTGTATCGCTGCAGACAGTCCAAGTGTAAGAGCCTCTTCTTTTCATGCTGTATCAGAGAGTTTATTTACTACATACACTTTAATTATTCACACATATACATGTATTCTGATCTCATGACACTAAATATCAGAGGAACAATTTATACATGACAAACATGTGTAGTAACATTTGTCTCTTTCACAGATTCCTGCTTCACCAGGTTGGTAAAATACTTTTTATTATTATTTTAAACAAACATCAGTTACTTTTGAGTTTATTGTGTTTATTTCATGTTTTAGGTCGATCCAGTCTGAGAGTCACAGTCCGGGCTCCTCCACAAATCATGGAGTCAACCAGGATGAAACTCATGTGTACGACTCTGTTCATCCTGGTCAGTATTTAATCCATCTTTATTATCATTATTAATATTGAGAAATAAATCAGTCTTCATTAGCAGTAACAGCTTTTAGGTTCATTTTGTGCTCAGCAGCTTTTTCAAAGAACGTTTGTCAAAATCCAGCAAACTGACACATGCTCATGAAATGAGAATTAAACAGGATTTTACAACCTGATTGTATCTTTAACTCGACTGAAAGAATCCAATGTTGTTGTTTCATATCAGAACAACACAAACAGTAACAACATTATGGGATCATGGTTTGAAAATATCTTATAGTCCTGGTTTTGACTTAAACAGAATTATTTAAACTTTAGTTTTTTATTGAAATGATTAATGTGACCCTCGCTCATCTTTTCTCAGGTACCAATAACCTCTATGACTCAGTTATGCCGGTTGAAGACAACAGAAATGGTGCAGTATATGTGCTGAAAACACAGAGCAGTTAGAGATGAAACTTGTTTTTGATTTAATGAAACTAATTCCATATGAAATGTTTACAATCCTGCAACTAAAATATGAACATTTCAGGATCAGATGAACATCAAGATGTCACATACGCTCTTATTGAACTTAAAAACTTTGAAAAGAAGCGTAAGTACATAAAACGTGCAATTAAATGTAAATGTAATGTAAAAATACAATAAATAAACATTTAAAAAATGTAACAGTTATTTCCTTATGTCCAACATCTGATCAACTTTGCAGGGAAGCATCATAAACCAGAGCAGAGTGCTGTTTACTCTGAGGTGAAGACGGGAGCTGCAGGTACAGTCACAACAGTCTCATTCAGTGTTTGTACTGAAATGTGTCATTTCATTATGTTGCAGCTAATTATAGGTCAACATGGAGTTTAGTTATTCACTTACCAAGCTTAGCTACTACACACTACCACTACACATAAGAAGAGTTAAACAAATAAACCTGACTTAATGACTAACCCACCAAAACCCTAAATGACTGCAGATTAACATGATACTGTGTTGTTGTGGTCATTCAACACACTGAAACACACTAGAGAACAAATTTATTGAGTGATTCAGAAACACAGCAGGTCAGAAGTTTTGCAAAGAACTCAAAACAACTTCTTGCACAGTTTGAGTTCAGTCTCTTCATCAGATCACAGGTTAATCTTTTAGGTTGCCTTTTATTAAAGTCTTTAATCAGTGAGGCAGAAAAGTCAGTTTTTTAGCTGGATTTACTGAATCACAGCATCCACAGCTTCTGAACCAGACCACTAATCACAAAACCAAACACCATCAAATAAAACACATATTCTGAGTGTGCTCGATCACTGGAGGCACAGCAGAGCACTGTTTAAGCTGGTTTTTTTTGTTGTTGTTTTTTTTGATACAGGATGGAAACATGTGTATGTGGAATAGATGTAGGGCATATTAAATATGAGTAAGGGATGAAAGAAGGGAGTGATGCAGATGGCAGATGAGTATAAATGGAGCTGTTTAGGAAGGTTTGAGATTCTTTCTCTAGTTTGCTGCAGATGAGTAACATCAGCAACATCGGAAGAAAGCACTGTGGAGTTCACAGTCAAAAGTTTCAGTTGCCCAATCACTGTGGAGTTATGAACTGAAATAATTATTTTTTTGTCTCTCAAAAGAGTTGGAAGACTTTGTACTGTGTTACTGCTTCCTTATTTGGACTTTCAAATCAGACTTGATCTGCAGAGATTAAATCCACATGTGTCCAACAGCTCTGTGTCATATATCTGCTGATCAAATGTATCCTGAGCTCTGACTTCTCTTTTAGAGGACAGTCTGATGTATGCTGAGGTCAAACGCCCCAAAAAAGAAAAAGCCAAGAAGAAAGCAGGTAAACAAAGTCTGCCATCACCTCCAGTGAAGGTTGTTCAACATGTTTATCTGGTCTTAAAATCTTCTTTCCACTCACAGGAAAATCAAGTCCTGCAGCTGATGCAGCAGTTTATTCTGAAATCACATTAGGAAGCTTTCCTGGTAATTATGCTTCTGTGCAGGATGAGTTAGTCTTCAAGTTATTAAATGGCGAACATCCTGAAACTTTGACATTTCTGTTCTTTGTGTGTTTGTCTTACAGGTCAGTGAGGAGAGCTGCAGCAGCAAAGCCAAGAAGAAGCATTTTATGAATCCACTGTTGCTCCTCTGCTGCCCAAATATCAGACACACTCAGTCTTTAGTGTTAATTATATTGAATAATAACATGATATATAGTTGGTACTGTCTTTTAGCATAAAGCACACATATGTCCTGTTTCAGATTCATGCTCTTTATATTCAGTTGATATTTTTATTCATTGTTGAGCTTTAATATAAAACTTTGAATGTATCCTGTTCCACAGAGAAAAGTCTGTGATTTTTAGTAACTGATAGCAGCAACTTAAAGTCAGCAGAGTTACATTAGGAAGTGCTGGTATAAACACCAACAAATACTTTTGCTGTCTGAGTGTAAAGATCTATATTGTGTAAAAAAATAAATAAATAAATAAAAAATAAAATAAAATAATTATTTGATATTAAAAAATGAAAAAGCTGCTTCATGATTCATTTAATGTCAGATACTTTTATTGTAGTTTTCGTGCATCTCTCTTGTGTTTTAATATGAAGCTGTGAATGTTATTTTTTATTTTATTTTAATGTTGTTTGCTGTTCTCACTTTTTCTGGATTTTACATAGTTTTTTAAAAGTTATTTATTTTGAATGTAGAGCACTGTGATCAGCTCTGTTGTTTTAAACATGGTATATAAATACATTTGACTTTGACTTCACCTTTTCTTGTATTTTAATCTGAGTAAAGATTTAAGATTGTTTGGGCTTGATTAGATTTTATTGGCTTTATGATTTGCTTTAAAGCTTTTATTGGAGCTGTATTGTGATGCTACCTTTAATTTATTCAGTAGGGCACATTGCTCTCCATTTAGAAGTATGTTGAGTTCATGTATGTACACATTCCTACTATTATTAATTACTAATTATTGAAGAAAGAAAGAAAAGTCTGATCATTAAAACAAGTTAGTTAGGTCGCAGTGGATATTTGTGTCCAGAGCTCTGTGAGTTGATGATCCAGTCATGGCCGTTGATGATGTTGAGCCATCACTCGCTGTCCTGTTCTTGTCCCACATGTGGCTTCCTGGAGGAACAAAACACAGCTGGGTGCGAAAACATCATCAGTACACACTGTGAGGTGCAGCTCTGCTTTATTTGTCTGTTTGTTTTTTAAATATTATTACTCCTCCATTGAGAAGCAGACCTGGACAGGTCACCACTGTGTCACATGACTAACTCACAGAGACACAAACATTCAAAAACAACGGCACAGGAGTTTTACTTTGTTTGTTGTTAGAATAGAATTATTGTCATTGCACACGTCACAAAAGGCAATGAAATGCAGTAATGTTGTTGTTTTGTAGTATCTTATAATGCACCATGTAAGTTTTGGTATTATTTCCCAACATGCACTGTGTAACTTTTATGAATTTATGGAGATATTGAATTTAACTGTAGTGAAACCCTAAACTCAGAGATCCTGGTCGACCTCTACAGATCTCATCTGGAACCATCTTTAAATTTAACAAGACGTTGAAATCCACTTCTTCAAATTTAGACATTTGGCTGAAAATTTAGACTTCAGACTTCAGTTTGAATAGATCACTGTTCTGTTCGGCCATCAGGGGTTTTCTGAGCTTCCTGCTTGAAAATGAAATGTCCAAAATAAACTAATTATACACTTTCTTAGAAAGGAAGATTTTAAGTCTAATTTTCAGGTTTGGCCACATTTCATTGACTCATTTTATTAGTAACTGGTCTGCTATATTATTCATCTTCAAACTGAGCATCAGGAAGAAAGGTGATTGGATGTGACATGGCTGGTCTGAGTTATCTGGGTCCCCAGTGAGTGGCAGTTATCTGGGTGAAAATGCCTTGTTGATGTCAGGAGAATGACCAAACTACTTTAAGCCAATAGTTTCAGGTTTTGCCACTGAGCAGGGAAGCAGGACTCAATAGCTGCACTTTCTTAGCAGAAACAGGGAATTTTTTACAAGTGAAAATGGTGAGAGAAAAAAAAAACGGTTAAAAAAGTGACATCCACAGCAGTGTAATCCCCAGCTCCTGGTCTGATTCTCCAAATACAAAAAAGCCTCCTTCCACAGCTTTTCCAGAAGTATTTACAAAAAGTCTCTGAGCCCCCCCCCCCCAAGATTCCTGGACATAGAGGAGAAAAAGGGTACGTAATTTTCACACACAAAAAGGAAGTCTTGTCTTACAAGCCAGAGTGACACTGACTGTTTGTCCTACAATGATCCAGCATCAACCGAAGCTCTGCACACACACACACACACACACACACACAGAGTGGCTGCATGACTGGCAGGACTCTTGTGAACCACACTGTTTGGTCTTTAGTCCTCGTAGCGCTGGTCTCCAGCAGCGCCTTCATGTCTGTTCTGCTTCTAGTGTGGAACTTTTGGTTTTGTTTGTTTGTTTTTATCCTGAAATAAAGCGGGCACTTGTACGTACAGAAAGGTTTTTGAGAGAGAAAATTATGGGATTTGTGAAGCTAAACTTAATAAATTGTGCATAACTGATCAGTATTTATTCATTTGTGGATGCACACACTTGTAAAATAGTTTTATGTGTGGTCAGATTGATTCTTATTTGTGTGTGGATTGAAGTATGCAAGTGTGAGTCCTAAAAGTCCTCAGCCACAATAGCTTGTGAAACATCTTTTGACATAAGTTGAATTCAGTTGTGTAAACCCACAAACAGTACCGGGTCGGCCTCTACCCAAAGAAAATCTACTGGAGCCCACATTCAAAATAGAAAAATGTGAGTAGGGATAAGAATCAAGTAGTTTAATTATAAACTTATCATGCCTTGTGGCAAAGGATGAAAATAGTAGGGTACTCCAGAGTGTGAATATGGACATTACTCTTATTTTTATTGCGTAAATGGACAAGAGCGTGATAGTAAAGCACAACCTGTCATGCTTCCAGAACAGAAAATAACTGCACTCTGCTGGTAACACAACTTTGGCTCTGTCAAAGAATCTGCACACAGACAGCATGCTAATGCTAACCTAGCCGAGAAACAAGAGCGATGTTAAAGCTGAGTGAATGCTGACCCCACGACCCAGGACCTGAACTACAGCAGGTAACAAACAGAGGAGCAGTCAGACTGCAGCCTCTGTTTCTACCTGTTCATGTTTCTACAGAGAATCACCATGAAGATCGCTTCTCTCTGTGCTTCATCTTTGCTTGGTGCTGTCGACTTTAAGGTTCAGTCCTGAATACTAAGAGAAAAATCATATCGGTGTCCTTAATAGGATAAGCATTTGTGTTGGTGTGTGACTATAACATCAGGTTTCTATTGTTAAATGGAGATTATTAGCTTGTGTATTTCAGGTTATTTTATGGAGTAACATATTGCTTTACTTTTAATTCAAAAATGTTTTTGTGTAACAAGTGTAATTCATTACTTTGAGTAACAACACCAACACTGATCACAACAAAGAGGGAAAATACCTCCAACATGCACAAACATTTGATCACAGAGCATGGAGCTCTTTTTTGTGATAAATATATTTTATTTACTTATTAAATCACCAGTAGACCTTATTCTTGACCTCATAAACAACTTTTTTTAGTTTAATTTAGTTTTCATAGAAAGGTGGTCCTCACAGAGACTACAAATATCGTCTCTGCTTGCCATACAAATCACAGGACACCACTGATACTATATCTATGTCATATTATTATTTAATGTCATCTTAACAAAAGTGACAAAAAACTGAGTGTGTCTGATATTTGGGCAGCAGAGCAGCAACAGTGGATTCATAAAATGCTTCTTCTTGGCTTTGCTGCTGCAGCTCTCCTCACTGACCTGTAAGACAAACACACAAAGAACAGAAATGTCCAAGTTTCAGGATGTTCGCCATTTAATAACTTGAAGAATAACTCATCCTGCACAGAAGCATAATTACCAGGAAAGCTTCCTAATGTGATTTCAGAATAAACTGCTGCATCAGCTGCAGGACTTGATTTTCCTGTGAGTGAAAAGAAGATTTTAAGACCAGATAAACATGTTGAACAACATTCACTGGAGGTGATGGCAGACTTTGTTTACCTGCTTTCTTCTTGGCTTTTTCTTTTTTGGGGCGTTTGACCTCAGCATACATCAGACTGTCCTCTAAAAGAGAAGTCAGAGCTCAGGATACATTTGATCAGCAGGTATATGACACAGAGCTGTTGGACACATGTGGATTTAATCTCTGCAGATCAAGTCTGATTTGAAAGTCCAAATAAGGAAGCAGTAACACAGTACAAAGTCTTCCAACTCTTTTGAGAGACAAAAAAATAATTATTTCAGTTCATAACTCCACAGTGATTGGGCAACTGAAACTTTTGACTGTGAACTCCACAGTGCTTTCTTCCGATGTTGCTGATGTTACTCATCTGCAGCAAACTAGAGAAAGAACCTCAAACCTTCCTAAACAGCTCCATTTATACTCATCTGCCATCTGCATCACTCCCTTCTTTCATCCCTTACTCATATTTAATATGCCCTACATCTATTCCACATACACATGTTTCCATCCTGTATCAAAAAAAACAACAAAAAAAAAAACCAGCTTAAACAGTGCTCTGCTGTGCCTCCAGTGATCGAGCACACTCAGAATATGTGTTTTATTTGATGGTGTTTGGTTTTGTGATTAGTGGTCTGGTTCAGAAGCTGTGGATGCTGTGATTCAGTAAATCCAGCTAAAAAACTGACTTTTCTGCCTCACTGATTAAAGACTTTAATAAAAGGCAACCTAAAAGATTAACCTGTGATCTGATGAAGAGACTGAACTCAAACTGTGCAAGAAGTTGTTTTGAGTTCTTTGCAAAACTTCTGACCTGCTGTGTTTCTGAATCACTCAATAAATTTGTTCTCTAGTGTGTTTCAGTGTGTTGAATGACCACAACAACACAGTATCATGTTAATCTGCAGTCATTTAGGGTTTTGGTGGGTTAGTCATTAAGTCAGGTTTATTTGTTTAACTCTTCTTATGTGTAGTGGTAGTGTGTAGTAGCTAAGCTTGGTAAGTGAATAACTAAACTCCATGTTGACCTATAATTAGCTGCAACATAATGAAATGACACATTTCAGTACAAACACTGAATGAGACTGTTGTGACTGTACCTGCAGCTCCCGTCTTCACCTCAGAGTAAACAGCACTCTGCTCTGGTTTATGATGCTTCCCTGCAAAGTTGATCAGATGTTGGACATAAGGAAATAACTGTTACATTTTTTAAATGTTTATTTATTGTATTTTTACATTACATTTACATTTAATTGCACGTTTTATGTACTTACGCTTCTTTTCAAAGTTTTTAAGTTCAATAAGAGCGTATGTGACATCTTGATGTTCATCTGATCCTGAAATGTTCATATTTTAGTTGCAGGATTGTAAACATTTCACATGGAATTAGTTTCATTAAATCAAAAACAAGTTTCATCTCTAACTGCTCTGTGTTTTCAGCACATATACTGCACCATTTCTGTTGTCTTCAACCGGCATAACTGAGTCATAGAGGTTATTGGTACCTGAGAAAAGATGAGCGAGGGTCACATTAATCATTTCAATAAAAAACTAAAGTTTAAATAATTCTGTTTAAGTCAAAACCAGGACTATAAGATATTTTCAAACCATGATCCCATAATGTTGTTACTGTTTGTGTTGTTCTGATATGAAACAACAACATTGGATTCTTTCAGTCGAGTTAAAGATACAATCAGGTTGTAAAATCCTGTTTAATTCTCATTTCATGAGCATGTGTCAGTTTGCTGGATTTTGACAAACGTTCTTTGAAAAAGCTGCTGAGCACAAAATGAACCTAAAAGCTGTTACTGCTAATGAAGACTGATTTATTTCTCAATATTAATAATGATAATAAAGATGGATTAAATACTGACCAGGATGAACAGAGTCGTACACATGAGTTTCATCCTGGTTGACTCCATGATTTGTGGAGGAGCCCGGACTGTGACTCTCAGACTGGATCGACCTAAAACAGGAAATAAACACAATAAACTCAAAAGTAACTGATGTTTGTTTAAAATAATAATAAAAAGTATTTTACCAACCTGGTGAAGCAGGAATCTGTGAAAGAGACAAATGTTATTACACATGTTTGTCATGTATAAATTGTTCCACTGATATTTAGTGTCATGAGATCAGGATACATGTATATGTGTGAATAATTAAAGTGTATGTAGTAAATAAACTCTCTAATACAGCATGAAAAGAAGAGGCTCTTACACTTGGACTGTCTGCAGCGATACAACAAGAGCAGGAGAATAATAATGAGAGAGACTCCACAAACCAGTCCAACCATCAACCACACAGGAGATGAACTGGGTCCAGTTACTGTAACAACAATCAATAATTAATTATATAAAAGAAACACTCTGACAGCACAAACCTTTGCTAAGACAGCTCACTCTGTTGACAGTATTTACTTTTAAGGGGACAGTATCGTATTTTCTGTGGGGATTTTATTTATTTTGTTTTATTTGTACTGTGAGAAGTTTGTAGTGCAGTAAAAATAAGTCCAAAGGCAGATTTTTTTCAACATGGCAACAAAGGCAGATGTGAAATGTAAAATTGAGGTCAGAGGTCAAACAAATGATATTTTAAATCTTTATACAGTACTTTCTATATGTTGACAAGACACAGCACCTTTGTAAGAATCATAGTTTGTTATAAGGATTTTTATTGAGTCATAAAGTTGACCTTGAAGACCTCGGTGGATGTAAGCCAAATGTTAATGGATAGTTAACATGACTGCAGCTCGTCAGTGAGGTAACCAGGCAGGTCTGCTGGGATCCTTTCTAGGAAAATAAGATTTGTATGCTAACAGATTTTCCCCTTGTTTCAGTGCCTTCCTGCTTCAAGATTCGTTTTCATGCCATCATTCACCTCCAGTCAGACGCCTGCCACCTTGGATCATTACCCCCCTATTCACCACCACTGCTGCCCCCCTCAGAGCCTCTTCCTCACTTGCCTGCCTGCCCACCCTTCAGCAGTTTCCACAGACCTCTGCCTTCATCCTTTACTCCCACCTAGTCTGGACTCCAAGTAAGTCATTGTTGCAGCCACTTTATGAACACTCTCTGTCTTGTCACATTCCCTCAGATTTCCTGCCCTAACTGCTCTCTCCTCTCCCACAGATCTGCCGCCCTCACGCTGTTATGTCCGCTCCTCTGGCCTGTCTCTCTCACCTCAGTTAAGATGTTTTTGTAGGACTCGCTCCTTAAGTTTAGGTTCATTTATGTTTTGTTCTTGTTGACTGAGTTGAAGCTCACAATCTGTTGTGTTAAATGAATTATACTTTGTGTGAATAAAGAAACTTTCACTGATTAAATCCTCTGAGTCCTGAATCACAACGATATTAAACCTGACATTATAGAGATATTATATAATAGTTTTATAAATCTTCTGACTAAATAGACCCAGGTGGCTTCAAACATTTAAAGAGATAGTATGATGTTATTTCTCAAGCATGAAACTCATTTAGAAAAATCCATCAAATGTTTTGATCCTGCTCACCTTTAACTGACATCCAGCTCTGTGCTGACTCTCTTCCTGAGTACTGACACTTGTAGAAACCTTCATCAGACTTTGACACTGCAGAGATCTTCAGCTCCCCTCGGGTATCATTTTGAATAAGTTTGTCATTGTGATAGAAAAACACATTGGAAAGTATTTTTTGTGTTTTCAAACTGCAGCTCAGACTAACAGAAGCTCCCTCAGTCACAGGATGAACAGGACTCACCAGGATAGGACCATAATAATCTGTGAAAACAAAAAAACAAACATATTGTTTCAGTCAGACCAGCTGATGCAAACCTTTTAGAAAAAGCTGTGAGTCATGTCTCATGATCTACAGGCAGACTTGGCTTCAGAGAGATTTTCTGAGATTTTCCTTTCGGAGATCTCAGCCTGGTTTTAATGACTGGAGAGAAGTTTGAATAAGTGACAACATTTCAGTGTTTAGATGTTCAGTTACAGTGGGTTCATCATGTGGATCATTCGTATAGTCACCATTTGCATTTTTTAGAAGGCTGAGAGTTCATGGAGTAAATAAATGCATCATGTTACAGTTTTATAAGGAGATTGTTGAATCTGTTATGGTATCACTACATGGTTTGGCAAACTTTCTGTCAAACTCAGATCCCAAATTCTAAATCTGATTATGAGGAATGGAAATATAGTTGGATGCTCCCTTCATCTTCCCTGCAGGAGTCAAACTTTTAACAGTGACATAATTTAATGGTTTTAGGTGAAATTATAAACATTTGTATATTTGTGTTATTTTGCATGATGTGTTTGCCTACATTTTTCTGAATGGAGACAATAAAAGTTCATCTAATGTGATGACAGAGATGTTGAGCTTTTAAGAGTTTTATTCTAACAGAGAAAATATAAGATTACTGTGTGCAAGTTTTTACAAACGTGATTATGAAAAGATCGAGTGAAATGAGACCAACAACAAAGAATATTTTGATGCTTTTTTGTCTAAAATTGTCTCAGTTTTGTTTGTTTTGCCACATAGAATTACTTCACATAGCTGGGACAAATGTTCATGTGACGTCTAAATCATTCAGATCCAAGAAGTAAATGTATAATAACATACTCTGTACAGTGATGTTGACTGCACTGCTGAACTCTCCTGATCCAGACTCACACCAGTACACTCCAGTATCTGACTTTGATGTGTAGATGTTACATGTGGATCCAGTCATTCTCCAACAGTCAGAGAGTCGGCCGTCCTCAGAGAACTTCCTCACTCTCCACTCAGTGAAGTTTCCCTCACAGGTCAGTGAGACAGAGTCAGAGGTGAAGTGTTGCACTCTGTCAGGACTCACTGTGAGAGACGCTGCTGAATGAACATCTGGAAACAACATGCAGTGAAGAGACAAAGCTCACAGATGTTAGCATTCAAAATATCACAGTGAAAATATTTGTTTGAAGCTTTTGTTCTGAAGATCAGTGATAATATTTTAATAAGATACTTCAATAAGTGTGTGAATGGGTGGATGACTAGATGTGTAAAGCGCTTTGGGGTCCTTAGGGACTAGTAAAGCGCTATACAAATACAGGCCACTTAAGATACAGAGTTTGTTTGGTCAAACTAATTTTTAGCCTGAACATTTTATGTTTACTACAGACTCAATGGTCCAGAATAAAAAAAATTAAATTAAATCACATAAAAAAATACTTTAAAAAAATAAATAAAAGAACACATACTGACCATTTTCCTACAGAAACTCAGCTCACTTCAAACAGGACTGAAATGCTATCACCCCATTTTACTTTAGACTAGTGATGTGTCGGTCGCGAACGAAACGGCTCTTAGAGCCGGATCTTTGAAGTGAACGACGCGAGCCGGCTCCTTATTGCGAGCCGTGGGTTTTTTTGTCTTTCTCTCACCCTCTCTCTCGCACTTTTTTCCGCTTCACTCCGCACACGAGCCTTGTGCTTTACGCTGGGATGAGGGGGGAGGGGCGGTAGTTACACTCAGTAGCACAGGAGGGAGAGAGAGAGAAAGAGAGCCAGGGACAACAACGTCACATTAGAAAGGTATAGTAATCATCCACAACTATTTTCAGTTGCAGATGATAAAGGATTCAGAAAGTTTATTCATGCAGGCCCATATGACAGAGAATGTGCATCTTCTTTTTGTTTTCATATTTTCATTTATATTTAATTGTGTTGTGGTTTGTTGTGTTTTGTGTTTGTTTCACTTTAAATTTGTTTAAAAGGAAAAAGCTGAAAATTTAAATAGTTAAAAGTTGAAATGTAAATAGTTGTTTTTTGTATTATATGATTTATTTATTACATTTTAAGTGGAGTGAATAAATAAAAGTATATTTACGGTGGCCCCTAGAGACAAAGCACGTACAAACTCCAAAACACATACGAACTCCATAGGACAGGGGTCGGCAACCTGCGGCTCCGGAGCCGCATGCGGCTCTTTAGTCCTTGTACTGCGGCTCTGCGTGGTTTGGGAAAATAAATTAGAAGTATTTAGCTGAAGTGTATTTTATTTATGTTAGTTCTTTTTTAACTTGTAGTTAACGCTAGAAAATAAAATCATGTTTTTTTTATATTAGTAATTCCTTTTGTGCATAATTTTATATTGTTGTTAATAATAAATTGTTGTTAATAATAAGAGCGGCTCTTTTAAGTGATCCGGGACGAAAGAGCCGGTTCTCTAAAAAGAGCCGGAAATCCCATCACTACTTTAGACTGGCACACCAGTAAACCAGGACTCTCATGATTTTTGATCCCCTCTTTGACTCAGACTAACAGAAGCTTTTCTGTGGTCTTCTTTTGAGGCTGGTTCAGTGAATCTTGGTCAGCGCGTGGTGAAACTAAGTGTTTTGGAATCTGCAGAAGCAAATAGCTGCAGAAGCTAACTAGCCTTTGTCTATATCATTACATGGAGTCTGGAGAATTTTTGGATCGGTTATGTTTGTTTCACATTTATGTAACTGCTCTTTAAATCATCACTTATTTTTGCTGTATTCGGTGGTTGTAGAAATGGCTTATTTGAGACTTTAAATTAGGGTGACCAACCGTCCTCTTTTCCCCGGACATGTCCACTTTTCACGTTCCGTCCGGGGGATTTTCGAGATTGATAAAAATGTCCGGGTTTTTCTATAGTCCGATAGAGGACCCATATGTGTGACGTCATCCTGCTACTTTGTAAGCGCTTGTTCTGCGCTCACAGACCGGACAGACAACGCGCAGCAATGCGCCTAAAGATGTTTAAAACATCCCAAAGTGTGCATCTTTTCAGACGAACTGCAAAAGAAATTTTCCTCATACCGTCCCGGTACTGGTAATTTTTCTTATGCAGATGAGGCATTATTTCTGTACCATCCATCCATCCATCCATCCTCATCCGCTTTATCCGAGATCGGGTCGCGGGGGCAGCAGCCTAAGCAGAGAAGCCCAGACCTCCCTCTCCCCAGCCACCTCCTCCAGCTCATCCGGGGGAACACCAAGGCGTTCCCAGGCCAGCCGAGAGATATAATCTCTCCAGCGCGTCCTGGGTCTGCCCCGGGGCCTCCTCCCGGTGGGACATGCCCGGAACACCTCACCCAGGAGGCGCCCAGGGGGCATCCTTGTCAGATGCCCGAACCACCTCAACTGGCTCCTTTCGATGTGGAGGAGCAGCGGCTCTACTCTGAGCCCCTCCCGGATGGCCGAACTTCTCACCCTATCTCTAAGGGAGAGGCCAGCCACCCTTCGGAGGAAGCTCATTTCTGCCGCTTGTATCCGCGATCTCGTTCTTTCGGTCACTACCCACAGCTCGTGGCCATAGGTGAGGGTCGGGACGTAGATCGACCGGTAAATTGAGAGCTTCGCTTTTACACTCAGCTCCCTCTTCACCACGACGGACCGGTGCAGCGTCCGCATCACGGCAGCCGCAGCACCAATCCGTCTGTCGATCTCCGACTCCCTTCTCCCATCACTCGCGAACAAGACCCCGAGATACTTAAACTCCTCCACTTGGGGCAAGAACTCATCCCCGACCCGGAGTGGGCACTCCACCCTTTTCCGGCTGAGAACCATGGCCTCAGATTTGGAGGTGCTGATCCTCATTCCCGCTGCTTCACACTCGGCTGCGAACCGTTCCAGTGCGAGCTGGAGGCCCTCACCCGATGAAGCCAACAGAACCACATCATCCGCAAAAAGCAGAGATGAGATTCTGAGGCCACCGAAGTGAAAGCCCTCCGCCACTTGGCTGCGCCTAGAAATCCTGTCCATAAAAATTATGAACAGAATCGGTGATAAAGGGCAGCCCTGGCGGAGCCCATCACCCACCGGAAACGAGTCCGACTTATTGCCGGCAATGCGAACCAAACTCTTACAACGGTTGTATAGGGATCGAATGGCCCGTAGCCATTTCTGTACCATTATTTATTATTCCAGAGGCTTTTAATTTTTTTTTTTTTTTTTGCACTTGTTGACTTGTAAAAGCCAATATGACATATTTTATTTCTCAATTCATTAACTGCACAGAGAAGGCATCGTTTAAATATGTTAAATATGTTTCTTTAAGCAAGTTCTTCATGACTGAGCCAAGTGTCCTCTTTTTTGGAAATCGAAATATGGTCACTCTAATTTAGATAAGATTTTAAGGTTTCTGTGGATATTACACATGGTGATATTTGCATAAAAGGCTTGACATCATGGGTTACATAACTCTTAACCTGGGGCGTTGGAGCTTAATCTGTCAGCAGAATTCTTTCTACCAGTTTTCAAATCATACTGGCTGAGGTTAAAGGCAAATCATTCACGGGACTTTAGCTTTAACCCTGATCAGCACTAATAGAACAGACAACACAAGCCCTGAATCACACAGACAGTCAAATCAATGGAAAACAAAGGAGCCGAATACTGACATGTTTAAGATGATCTAACCCACATGCTTTATCTGCTGGCAGCTCATGTAGAGCTCGGTACACGTCATGTGACATCATGAGCTTTGAGTCATCACTCTCAGCATCATCCACCTGATACAGATCACTCTGAACACACTTCAGTCATTTGCTGTAATGTTTCTGTCATAACTCTGTGATATTGTCTGTTTCACAGATTCCTTCTACAGTGAGATATTTTGCAGCAGCAGGACCAAAACTAAAAACCTTTGAAGGATATTTTAAATGAACAATAACAGCAGCTGTTATTTGTGACGTCTTCTTCTAGCGTCCATCTGTAGTCAGTGTTTTTCTTGTATTTGTCAGAGCTGTTAACCTGCCTGCTGACATCTTTGTTTCTTTATTAACTATATTTGACTTTTTTATCTGAACACCTACCTGAGCACTAAACAAAGAGTCTTAACTGTGTAAATCCTGTCTGTGCACTAAGTAAAAATAATCAGTACAAACAGTAACATGAGTTTAAATATCAAAGTAAAAGTATTCAAAGAGAAAACATTAAAAATCTCATAGATGTCTTTGGTTTTTCATGTTATCACACATGAGAAATAAGAAAAGGAATCAGAGAAATTCAGTTTGGTTTGAATATTCAGTTCAGTTCTTTTGTAAATCATATTGATGTACACTGATCTCAATGGTCATCATGGAAATAAGATTTTAATGGTCTAAATGTTGGTGAATAAAAATGATGACCTAACATGAGCTTATTGAAAGGACAGAGAGAAACAAACTGACCTGCAGACCAGACAAACTTTGGTTGACTGTGATCAGTGTGATACTCTGGGTCTCCTCTTCCAGCTCTGCACACATATCCTGCTGTGTGTGTCTGTCCATGAATGATGTAGGAGTCCTGTGCAGTCCCACTGCCATCAGGTAGCAGCTCATAACTGGAGGATTTATAGTTGTATGTTTTCAGATCAGGAACAGCTTTATACCAGTAGAAGCTCCATCCTGCAGACGGATGTTCAACCTCACAGTTCAGAGTTACTGAGGCTCCAGGACGCAGCCATGATGGAGACACAGTGAGGACAGGACGGGGTTTATCTGTTCAAGAAAGATTTTCTCTCAGTGAACATGTAGTACAGTCTCTGAACAGTGAGCTCAGTTTATACAAAGAATAATAATCTCAGTCTATATGAACAGAAACACATTTTACAAAGTGTTCAAACAGCTTAAAGGAAATATGACAGCAAGCAGGAGAAACCTGAGTGAGTGGAAGAGATTCAACAACAGAGCAAGTTGTGAACAGATGCATTTTTATTTCCAGTCTTTGACAGTGATGGTGTCCAACTTCAGTCTTGGGGATAAAATCTGTTTGATGTAGTTTGAATGAGGATTTGTTGGTTTTCTTTGGTGTCAGTTAGCAAGCATGCTATGTCCTTGTGTTCTTTACTACAGCTGTGTCCAAATTCATGGGCTGCATCCTCCTGAGGCCGCATTTGTAGACCGATTACGTCACAGCGACGCGCCGAAGGCTGTCCAAATTCGTAGACTCCTCCAAATGCAGCCGACAAATGCGTCCTCCTTTTCCCCGAATTTGAAGGATGGGTCAGGTGTGTCCTTCGTAGCCCACCATATCCCAGAATTCATAGCGCGGCCCAGCCAAACTGCAGTTTCCGGCAATGGCGGCAGCTACTAAGTTTTACAATTACTGTTATTAATCCTTCTGGGTCACAAAATAAACTTTTAACATATTTTCAGGCGAGAATGTAGGTGTGTAAACTTGAAATATCTGCTCGGTTTATCAAGACATCGCATATTTGCAAAAGTGCTTCGACGTTTTCGGAGACGCCTGTTACCCACCAGCTCGATAGCTAGCCGATAGCTCGAGGGTCACTGAAGCCGCCGAGAACGGCACAACTCCCGGCACATCATTTTCAGATCACCGCCGACTTTCGCTACTCGGGTTAAACGTAATATATAAGTCACTTAGACAACCTAAAAATGTTATTGTTTGGGTTTTTTCAGTGTTTTATTTGTTCGTGAGAAAATCGGTTTGGCTGAGATTAAAGTTATTAGATTAGATTAGATAAAATAAAACTTTATTAATCCCCCGGGTGGGTTCCTCCTTGGTTTTTACACCACTGAATAAACGTCAAACAGAAAACTGATTAAAAAGAAGTATGAGACGGTCGAGAATTTACGCCAGTGTCCTGTTATATTTTAAATAGCAAGGAGCAGACAGCCGAGTTTATTAAACTCCACCGAGACAGCGGTGACGTTAATCAGAAGGCTAGACCGTCCAATTTCACAGCCGTTTACTTCCGGCCTACCCGACCTTCTGAGGACCCGGCCCACGTAGACCGCGAAGGCCGGGTCCTCAGGAGGATGCAGCCCATGAATTTGGACACAGCTTACATCTGCTGTTGAAGCCTCTGATAGCTAAGATGAGACCTAGTAAGTTTCTTTTATATTCTTTTGCTGTGGAAGCTGACATTTCCTGCCGATGTGCACAGATGTCTTTAGACCACAATAACAAATCAAATCAAAATCAAATCAAAATTTATTTATATAGCACATTTAAAAACAACAGTTTTGATCAAAGTGCTTCACAAATTAGGAAATAAAATACGACAAATACAACGCAAGACGAGACAAACAGAAACCAACCAAATGATAATCAAACTATCTTACATCAAAGCCAGAGTAAAAAGATGGGTCTTTAAACGAGATTTAAAAGACTGAACAGTCTCAGAAGAGCGAATGGCAATAGGGAGGTTGTTCCATAGTCTAGGAGCTGCAATAGCAAAGGCACGATCGCCTCTGGTTTTCAACCTAGACTTAGGCTGCATTAAGAGCATCTGGTTAGAAGATCTTAGTGCTTTTATAGGATTATACAAATGAAGAAGTTCTGCTAATTAGCTAGGGGCAGTGTTATTTAAGATTTTATAAGTGAGTAAAAGAATTTTAAAATCAATGCAAAATTTCACAGGAAGCCAGTGTAAGTTGGCTAAAACTGTAGTACGGTGTACATTTTAGGACATCGTCAGGTCTCAGGAAAAAAGATGTCAGGTCTCAGACTCACATGAAAAAACGTCAGGTCTCAGACTCACACGAAAAATTGTCAGGTATCAGACTCACATGAAAAAACGTCAGGTATCAGACTCACATGAAAAATTGTCAGGTATCAGACGCACATGAAAAATTGTCAGGTCTCAGATGAAAAATTGTCAGGTCTCAGACTCACACGAAAAATTGTCAGGTATCAGACTCACACGAAAAAACGTCAGGTCTCAGTCTCAGATGGAGGCTGCCATCTTGCAAATTTGGAGTAGTGACACCCGCTGGTGACCGCAAACACGCCCCCCTACACTTTTTACGTAGCCCGGCTGCTCGAGTGTTTTTGCTGGTTTACCACGACTGACAATTCGTTTAATTAAGGTAAATACAACCATGTCACTGTTATAAAAAAGACACACAGTTTATCGTCTTATAGTTCTAAAATCGCTCTGTTGTTAATTCGTTAGCTAGATTAGCCGCTAGCATACGCACTGTGTTGGAGGCTTGTTGCTAGCTAGTTAGCGATGCTACACACCTGCTACTCTAATAGTCTGTGTTATTGAAGCATTCAGCACTCCTTAGGTTTTGTTATCCATTTTTAGACAGCGATGAGATCATCTGCACACTCTACAGAGGCCCAGAGTTACTGTTAATATCAAAAATATAATGCTGTCCTTTGAGATTTTAACATAAGACTGTGAGTGTAATGGATCTAAGACTGTTTAAATCTTCAGAGCCCTCTACAGCCTGCTAACATGGAGACTTTAAAAACATCAGCAGAAGGTTTCAGTATTGTAATTTGTTCTTTTCATTTAATAATAGAGTCCATATTATATCAACAGCTACATTCACCCTGGAGAGAAACTAGTGAGGGAGACCATCAGGACCAAGCTGGGTTTCCTGGGTCCAGAGGTTTGGAGAAACTTCTTCCCTTTCTTTCATCACAGCTGTCCTGTGCCAGAGGTGCTGTTGACCTACTGAAAGAGGCATCATTTAAGAAACACCAGGAAGACTGAAGCTCATTGCATTGATCAAGCAGGACTCATGATCTTCACCAGCAGCTCCCTCACAGGGAAATCTTCAGCACTCCTCCATAGGCCCGATCCAGGAGATGGATAAACCCAGCATTTCATGAACACTGTGATGGAGACCTTTGCTTTATGTAATGTTATAAATACTCGGATTCTCCCGAGAGGCTCCAGACTTTTACATAAAGATATTATATTCAGTCCTGTAGAAAGTTATATATTTAAAAATATGTGATCCTCTCTGGTCACTCTGTTATGAATAACTCTGAATCACTTTATAGTAAATAACACACTATCTGCAAAAACTGTGAAAGAATTCCAGATGACAAGTTTGTAGTTCAACATACAAGTGACGACCTTTGACCTTCATCAGGTTTTATTTAAGTGTGTTAGACAAAATCTCATATGCTCTTCATGCAGCTGAGTACATCAAGTGTTTAAAACGGAAGCTGTGCAGGTCTGAGATACAAACTAAGGTCCTGTCAATACTGATGTATAGTGACACAGTTACATGAGTGATTAATCCTTTTGTTTTTTTGTCTTTAACTTTATCAATAAAGCTGCAGTTTTCACTACAGCACGTGTGGTACATTGTGGTAACCTTCGCACTGTTTTCATCAGTTCATTTTGCAGTTAACATGTTGGATGATCTGTCTGCTGTCACTGGATGGTGCTGAGGTCTGAATCTGAGGGCAGCTCCTGTAATCACAAAGAGAACAGAACCATCACAAACTCAAATATGAATTGTATCCCTCAAAATTAAAATAAAGCTGATTCTTCTGTCCTCACACACTCAGGATCTGAAGTTCTTCTCTTACATTTTTTCAGTATTACAGTACACTACAGTACTTTAATCCATAGTTCCTGATTAATGAGGAGTTACTGAAGTACAAGCTTTTAAAAAAAAATGTTACTGTCTTTACAGATGTGGCAAGAGCCTGAAAACATGCTGTTGTTTGCACATCTTTAATATTCAGCTCTGCACAGGAGCTGACGAACCCAGATTAGCTAAACGAACCCTGACATCTTAGCTAGCTAGGTCTCTGGACATAGCTAAGGACGGTAGTTACGGAGTAGCTTACAAACACGTTTAACTTACCGAAACAGTGCAGCGGGGCCTCGGGTCCTTCTGTCGGGTAGTCCAGTTTACTGAAGAACACTTCAGGCTGTCAGGTTAAAACACTCGGTCGTGTTTTCGAAGCGTAAACGCTGGCCCTCCTCTCAGAGCCTACGTTCTATCTGCTATTCCCGAACAGAGATACGCAAGTTTCTCCGTGACTGCAGCTGTCACTACAGTCATTGGTGGGACGTGACAACAGCGCCACCTGCAGGAAGATTTTCTCTCTGTCTGATAGCTTGTGTTCTGAGACCTGACAATTTTCAGTGTGAGTCTGATACCTGACGTTTTTTCGTGTGATTCTGAGACCTGAGATTTTTTCGTGTGATTCTGAGACCTGACAATTTTTCGTGTGAGTCTGATACCTGACAACTTTTTTCCTGAGACCTGACAATTTTTCGTGTGAGTCTGAGACCTGACATTTTTTCATGTGATTGTGAGACCTGACATTTTTTCGTGTGTCTGATACTTGACAACTTTTTTCCTGAGACCTGACATTTTTTCGTGTGATTCTGAGACCTGACATTTTTTCGTGTGATTCTGAGACCTGACATTTTTTCGTGTGATTCTGAGACCTGACAATTTTTCGTGTGAGTCTGAGACCTGACATTTTTTCGTGTGATTCTGATACCTGACAATTTTTCGTGTGATTCTGAGACCTGACAATTTTTCGTGTGAGACTGATACCTGACAACTTTTTTCCTGAGACCTGACAATTTTTCGTGTGAGACTGATACCTGACAACTTTTTTCCTGAGACCTGACAACTTTTTTCCTGAGACCTGACGATGTCCTAAAATGTACACCGTACTGGAGTCATATGATCATGCATTCTGGCACCTGATAAAAGGCGTGCAGCAGCGTTCTGTACTAATTGCAACCGATGAAGAGAAGAGTGAGGGAGGCCTAAATAGAGGGAGTTACAATAGTCCAGTCTAGAGGTAATGAATGCATGAATAAGCTTTTCAAGGTCCTTGGGGGAGAGGAAAGGCTTAGCTTTAGAAATTTGCCATAGCTGATAGAAGCTGGATTTAACCACAGTAGATACTTGTTTCTCTAATTTGAAAGAGCTATCCAGGAGTACCCCGAGGTCTCTTACAACGTGGGAGAGGTAGCTAGCAAGTGGGCCAAGAGTAACAGTTAGTTGATTCAATGGAATATGGCTGTCAAAGACAATAACTTCAGTTTTACTGTCATTCAAGGTTAGAGAGTTTTGAGATAGCCAGGTTCTCACATCATGAAGACAGTTAAACAATGTATGCAATGGATCTGTGACATTCAAACTCAAAGGGAAATAAATTTGAATGTCATCGGCATAACAATGGAAAGAAATATTATATCTTTGGAAAATAGATCCCAAGGGTAACATGTACAGAGAGAATAACATAGAGCCCAAAACAGACCCCTGGGGCACACCACAGAGAAAAGGAGCAGAGGAGGAGGAGTATTGCCCCATAGTGATAGAGAATGACCTCTCTAAAAGATAGGATTTAAACCATGATAAGGCTGTGCCCTTAAGGCCAACTACTTGCTCTAACCTTGATAATAGAATGTTATGATCTACTGTGTCAAACGCAGAAGTCAGATCCAGTAAGACTAGAACCCTTGAGGGCATCCACACAATAATAATAAAGAATAAAGAGAAACAGGAACTCAATAGTGTGGAAGCCCTTTTAGGGCATCCACACAATAATACAAATACAGAAGAGAAAATATTGGATGTTACTGTTGTTCTTAGTGGATGTGGTGGAGCAGCTGAAACAGGTTCAGCATTTGTTCTGCACTTCATGTATTAGAGCTGCACAGCAGAGAAGTTACTCTGATATGTTTTGTTCTCTTCACTGTGAAGAAAAAGCTGCTTTTCACGTTTTTTGTTATCAGAATAAAAGCAAAATATTTTACTGAGCAGCACAAAAGAAACAGCTACAAAGCTGTAAGAAAAACAAGAGTTTTCACTGATTTTGATGAAACAGATAATGTGGATGAAACATCTCCAACTTACATGATACAGTCAGAGTGATGATATCACTCCACTCTGTTAACAAATAGTCCCTTCTGCCCCGGCAGCTGTATCCTCCACTGTCAGACTCAGTAACTGTGATTCTGTATTCATTGGATGTTGGAGGTGTGTTTAACTTGGCTGCTCTCCATTCATACGTCCACTGAGCTCCTTCACCTCCCTTAATCTCACATCTGACAGTGACTGTCTCACTGCTGTATATCTGAGTCCAGGATGGCTGCAGGGTCACAGTGGGCTTATTGGGAACTGTTCACATAAGAATGATCCAGTTAGGAGAAGAGAAACATAAAAACTCTGCTGTTTATAACATAAGAGTAGAGTGACTGCAAAACAGCTGATTCACAGGCAAACAGTTTAAACTTTAAAACAAAGTCACAACATAACAATTTCAAACTGTAACACAACATTTTTAGTAAAATGTACGAGTATTTACTTTGCACAGTGATCTTCTTTTGTTCAGATTCCAAAAATTACAGATTATTTTTTCATGAGTTGACAGCAGATTAAGAAGACTGGAAGAAATTATCATGTGAGAAACCTTTTCTAAAACTTCTGATGAGGTCATCATGTGAAACTGGTGCAGTTGCTGATTTGGGACATTGGAGTGTGTCACACTTGTAGTTATTGTATAACAAACAGCTTCTTGTGGCTCTGACTGATTTTCCATGAACTGAACCTTAAACCACTGATCCACTAATGGATCTGTTCTACACTGGAGGTTCTTCTAGCTGTAGTATCATTAAAGACATTATGACACTCATGAACACCTTTACTTTTCATTAATTTAAAAAAATAAATAAATAGATTCCATGAACAATAATTAGTGGAATAAATCTAAGTGGAACCTGTAATGTAGCAGAACAGTCTCTAATAAAATGAGGTTATATTGTAGCCAAACCTGAAATGTTGAGGAATTAATGTAAAAATGCTAAAAACAAAGGAAGTAACTGATCTGCAGTGATAAAGTCCACATGTGCAGCCATGAGGTCAAGATGGGACAGACTGGGATTATTACATTTGGACTGAATTCTTTCATCAAACTAACAAAATCTTTTTCCAGATGTTTCACTGAGTGATTATTAAATATATTTATACTGACATTAAAATATATTTGAAACTACTTTTGATCCTAAACAACAAAATAAACCTACAGTGCTGTTGAAAGACAAAGTGTTTGGTTGAGTTGATGAAACATTGTGCAGTATAAATAAAAATATGCCCAACTTACCTATTACTTTCAATGGGGTGCTATCACTCCACTCTGTCCAGGAAGAGCTTCTTGTGCCCCGGCAGCTGTATCCTCCACCATCAGACTCAGTAACACTGTTGATTCTGTATTCACTGGATGTTTCATGTATGTTTGACTGGCCTCGTCTCCATTCATACGTCCACTGAGCTCCTTCACTTCCTTGAATCTCACATCTGACAGTGACTCTATCACCGCTGTTTATCTCACCGCTGTATATCAGAGTCCAGGATGGCTGCAGGGTCACGGTGGGCTTAGGAGGATCTGTTCAAATAGAAAATATCCCGTCATCGGACTTATAGAAATATAAAATGATCATTGAAGCTGTCTTGGTTTTATTGCTCTTGTTAGTGGTAATCACATTTTTTCATCCTATTGACAATTTGACTGAAAATCAACAATAAAAAGTTTAATAAAAACAAACACATTAAACCTGGTAATTTACTGATATTTAGAATCTACCAGCAGAGTGACTGGAAACAACCAGCTGTGCACAAATCTGTGAGACTGAACATAACACATAAACACAATATCATGTAAACAACTTCAGTTTCTCAGATTTTACATTGTATAAATAATATATTCCACTATTTACTTATTTCTACATCTTTACATTTGCATATTTATAGATTTATGAACATATAATCCAGAGTTGTCAGTTGGCTGTTCTCCTTCTGAATAACCTGAGATCTTAGTTTCTAATGAAGCTCAGATCCTTTAATGTGTGGAGACAGATGTAGGAGATTTTCTACCAGTCTGTGGTAACAAGTGCGTCTGTTTTGCTGTTGTCTGCTGGGAGCCACACTGCAGAGGCACCAGAGCTCCTCAGACTGAGTCAATCATGCTGCCATAAAGAACACTTCAATAAATCATTCCTATCATTCTCTATAAAGCTGTATAATAACTCTTCATTCTGTGACAGGTGAACGCAGCAGTCAGGCATAAAATCCCAAACATATTATTTATTAATGTCATTTGCATTTCTGTCTTACACAATATCAGCCTTACGTTTACTGTTTTAACCAACTTTATTTTTACTGTTTTTTTCACTGTAAATATAAAAATTCCTGCGCTGTCTCATAGTGTAAGGCCCCACACCAGGCACTGCTGGGACTTTTATTTTATTGTCACACTTTGTTGTTTATTGTAGACTTTACTATTTACACTTTTTATCATGCTGCTCTAACACAACAATTTCCTTTGTGGGATCAATAAAGTATCTATCAAGATTGACCTGTTGAATATGTGTCCTATGTTGTAAACTCGCTGTGCTAACAGCTGGATTATTCACTCACATTAGGAACAACATGCAGAAAGAATTTACTGATAAGAACTTCAAGTGCTGCGTGTTAAGCTTTGTAGGAATGTTTAGCTTATTTTAGAGTTTAGAATGTTTGTTTGTTTTTCTAAGAGTGCATGTAGAGGATTCAGCAGAAAACAGACAAGTGACATGAGAAAACAAATAAGAGATGCAGTGTTTATGGAATAGTTTAATATGGGGCTCATTAGCTGGCCACTACTGAGCTCATAGTGATAAAATGAGTGGAGTGACATTGCTTAAGGAAAGTCACCGATTAAATTGTGGAATAAATTGGGATGATTCATGATTTGGGACAATAATAGTGATTTAATGATTTGAGAAAACCTGCACATGATGCCTGTCTTTTATGCTGAATACTTTATTATTCTTATGATCTATAGTCGGTTGAAAATGTGAAGTTTGATTTAACAGACGTTGTCTTCCAGGATACAGGCTCCAGGTGGAGCTGGGAGTTAGACAAGCTAAACATTTAATTGCTGACTGATGTTTTTACACAGGGTTACAGGTTGGAGTATGGCTGCTCCAAGTGGGAAACCCTGGAGATTGTCTTAGGGAGACTGTGCAACATTCTATGTCTCATTGGGAAGTTGACACATGGTGAAAGCCATGTGGGGAGAGGAGTGTTATTTTAATCTGTAGATGTCGTGAGGTGCCATGACGAGAAGCAGTGACTGAGAGGATCGTCCACAAGATGGGAGCTGAGGCCAGGAGAGAGTCTTCAGGAGGATCAGAGATCACCTTCAGCACAGCAGACATCGTGCAGGAGATCGTCAGGAGGAGACTCTGCACAGCAAAATCTTAAATAAGATGAAAGAGTGTCGACGTTGACGTTGAGGAAGACAACTAAGGTGTACGACGTGCTCTGCCTTAAAATCTTCAGCAGCGTTGGAACGTGAGAATCGAGGGATGGAGAGAGCGTGCCAAGCTCCAAAAGTGACAGCACAGAGGAAGTCCAGCGATGGAATTGTGATTCTCTGAACAACTCAAATATTTGATGCTCTGCAGAGAAGCCTTCTGTGTGGGAAAAGATGTAAACAGACAAGCCTTTCATCTAAATTTACATCATGTCAACTTGTCTAGGCTGGTTAAGGGGAAATTGAGAGAAACGGTAGTGTTAGGTGTGATAACTGTTGTTATTGTAACTGTGATTTTTCTTATAAGTGAATTGCCCAGAGACAGACCCGAATCCATTCCGGCGACTCCACCATCACAGGCCACGGCGAAGCGAACCAAACGTAGGGAAACAGGTAAATCAGATGAGTGTTTTGATTATTATGGCGGTATAGAGTTGGACCACGTTAAAGGGTCCACTACCTCGTATACATTCAACCTTCGTGCTGTCATTAAATGTAAGGGCTTAAACAGTTCATGGCGGGGATATGATGTACGCAGTTGAAGAGCTTGCTGAATAGTTGGGTCCAACGTCTTTAATGGCAGTACAAAATCGGATGGCGTTAGATATGTTGTTGGGAGAAAAAGGGGGTGTTTGTGTGATGTTTGGGGATATGTATTGTACTTTTATTTTAAATAACACAGCTCCGGGCAGCTTTGTGACCCGAACTCTGGAAGGCCTAAAGACGTTGTCCACCATGATGTATGAGCATTCAGGATTGGATAACCTCCTGGAAGCGTGGATGATTTCTGTCTTTGGGCAATGGAAAGGTTTCATTATGTCAATTATGGTTTCTTTGTCTGTTTTTACTGCAATATTAGTGACGCGTGGGTGTTGCTGTGTGCCTTGTATCAGAGCTTTGTTCGTAAGACTCATCAATCGTGCTGTGGGAGGATCTGATACAAAGTCCAACATCAGGAGACCACTTTTGGGAAATGGGGAGTCACAGTATGAAAACATTATGGTGAAAGATTTAGTGTAGTTTTATCTGCCATAGGGCAGATAAAAAGGGGGATTTGTAGGAATGTTTAGCTTATTTTAGAGTTTAGACATGTAGGAATGTTTAGTTTGTTTTAGAGTTTAGAAATGTGTTAAGATAGAATGTAGAATTATGGTAGAGACACTGACACTGCCCTGGATATAAATAAAGGCCTGACTGTGTCATGAACTTAGGAGTAGATCTTAGGAGACCCCCTCCCCAGTTGAACTGTGAGAGTAAGACAAAGAGGAGTTAATGCTGAGTGGAAATTCCCCAGAGGATACCTGTGTGGGGGTCTCAACATGTAACTTGATAACTGTGGTCTGGAAGGGAGATGGTTTTTATGGCCCCTAGGAGGAGACACACACACAGTGCTTAAACTGTTACACTCACACATCCACATGCACACTCACTCACGTGCACTCACATAGACACGCGGGTACGCGCACACACAGGCACCCATGTGCTCGTGCATACACACAGAGACAGAGTTTCCAGCACACCATGGGGGATTTATGATGGGGTCGCCTCTATAAAGCTGGCTGTAACTAACAAAGGGGTGAAGATTGTTTCAGAGGGACACCGGCCTCGTCTTCCCTTCTAGAAGTGCATGCTTAAATGAAGATGAAATAAAGATGAATAAAGATTTTGTAAAAATGACTACTGGGTCTGGTGCCGTTTTCTGGATCCCTCGACGAATCAAAGAACCGGGGCAAAACTGATTTCGTAACAGCTTGAAATCCTTTTCTTTTGATAGTTTGCAGTGGACAGACTGATCCTCACCAGGTGTCAAATAGTTTTAACATAATGGGAATCAGAGACTGAAGGAGGGTTTCACATGTTTGAGGAAAAGAGGAAAAATGTTCATGTTTTGTGTTTTATAAGAGTTTGTGTTTCTTATGCTCTGCTATATGTTTATTACAGTATAAGATGATCTAGGCTTCTGTTTTTTGATGTCTCATAAAATCAGTCTAAATGTTGTTTCTTGGAGCTGCAGAGCTACAACACAGGAAAAGTTAAACAGGTTATGAATTTGAATCAAATATAAATTGTCTGAAGTTATTTTCTTACAACAAATTTGACCATTTGAATGTCTGAGTGTCGGCATGTGACGGCTGTACTGAATATCATTTTGAGTTGTTCCACTGACATTTCAGCAAAATGGATTAGCCTCATCATTTTTTCACTTTGCTTTGCGAGGTATCTTTGAATTCAGCCTGCTGTAAGTTGATCATTTTGTTCCAAACAAAAGCTTAACTGTGATTTTCAGCTTTTGTGTGAACCTTTAGCAACATGTTTGTAAATAACTTTGTCTCAAATGATTAATAATGATCAGAAAGAGTTCATCATAGGCAGGTAAGGTTTTCATCACATAAGAAGGTTATTAAACATAATCCATTGTAATAAAGAGATGTCAGATTCAGCAATTTTGTTTTTAGATGCCAAAAAGCATTTCTGGGGCAACACTGTAACATGGCAGTTAGCACTGTGGCATTACAGCAAGAAGGTCCTGGGTTTAAATCCATCAGGCCTTTCTGTGTGCATGTTCCCCCGTGTGTGTCTGTGTGCGTATAAAGGTTCCTCCTGCAGTCCAACAACATGCAGATAGTTTAACTGGGGATCCTAAACTGTACATAGGTGTGAATGGTTGTATAAAATGTTCACAGCTCTGAAGTTTCATTAATTTAAAACAGAAATACAAAATCTTCATGTGACACCAAAGTCAAAACTAGACTGGAAAAAATTAAATTCTTATTTTGCCCCAAATTCATGATATTTAATTTGGAAAATTAAAGATAAAGTTAAAAAAAAACCCTGCTGCTATGAGTAAACATACCAGCAGTTAGAGAAAGGCTAACGTAGCAGAGCAGTCTCTCCTAAAATGAGGCCAAATTGTAGTCAAATGGAAACTTTGAGGAATTAGAAAAAAGAAAAATGCTAAAACAAAAGAACTGCATCATGACACTGAGCTGCAGTGATGAAAACTCCACATGTGCAACAACTGAAGTGAAGAAACTGGGATCATTACATTTGTATTTCATTTTTCATCAGATTTACTGAATATGTTTTTGTTTTGAGTGATTACTGTTTATAACTCCATTAAAAATTTGTTTACTTTTGTTGTTATTTTGTTGTACTTTTGTATGAAATGTGTAAAATAAATTAACATTAAAATGTCCTGTCATGTAATCAACTTACATGATACAGTTAATGTGATGATATCACTCCAATATGTTAACAAATAGTCCCTTCTGCCCCGGCAGCTGTATCCTCCACTGTCAGACTCAGTAACTGTGATTCTGTATTCATTGGATGTTGGAGGTGTGTTTAACTTGGCTGGTGTCCATTCATACGTCCACTGAGCTCCTTCACCTCCCTGAATCTCACATCTGACAGTGACTGTCTCACTGCTGTATATCTGAGTCCAGGATGGCTGCAGGGTCACAGTGGGCTTAGGAGGAGCTGTTCACATAACAGTGATCCAGTTAGGAGACAAAGAGAAACATAAAAACTCTGCTGTTTATAACATAAGAGTAGAGTGACTGCAAAACAGCTGATTCACAGGCAAACAGTTTAAACTTTAAAACAAAGTCACAACATAACAATTTCAAACTGTAACACAACACTTTTAGTAAAATGTACGAGTATTTACTTTGCACAGTTATCATCTTTTGTTCAGATTCCAAAAATTACAGATTATTTTTCATGAGTTGACAGCAGATTAAGAAGACTGGAAGAAATCATCATGTGAGAAACGTTTTCTAAAAGTTCTGATGAGGTCATCATGTGACACTGGTGCAGTTGCTGATTTGGGACATTGGAGTTTGTCACACTTGTAGTTATTGTATAACAAACAGCTTCTTGTGGCTCTCACTGATTTTCCATGAACTGAACCTTAAACCACTGATCCACTAATGGATCTGTTCTACACTGGAGGTTCTTCTAGCTGTAGGATCATTAAAGACATTATGACACTCATGAACACTTTTATTTTTCATTAATTTAAAAAAATAAATAAATAGATTCCATGAACAATAATTAGTGGAATAAATCTAAGTGGAACCTGTAATGTAGCAGAACAGTCTCTAATAAAATGAGGTTATATTGTAGCCAAACCTGAAATGTTGAGGAATTAATGTAAAAATGCTAAAAACAAAGGAAGTAACTGATCTGCAGTGATAAAGTCCACATGTGCAGCCATGAAGTCAAGATGGGACAGACTGGGATTATTACATTTGGACTGAATTCTTTCATCAAACTAACAAAATCTTTTTCCAGATGTTTCACTGAGTGATTATTAAATATATTTATACTGACATTAAAATATATTTGAAACTACTTTTGATCCTAAACAACAAAATAAACCTACAGTGCTGTTGAAAGACAAAGTGTTTGGTTGAGTTGATGAAACATTGTGCAGTATAAATAAAAATATGCCCAACGTACCTATTACTTTCAATGGGGTGCTATCACTCCACTCTGTCCAGGAAGAGCTTCTTGTGCCCCGGCAGCTGTATCCTCCACCATCAGACTCAGTAACACTGTTGATTCTGTATTCACTGGATGTTTCATGTATGTTTGACTGGCCTCGTCTCCATTCATACGTCCACTGAGCTCCTTCACTTCCTTGAATCTCACATCTGACAGTGACTCTATCACCGCTGTATATCTCACCGCTGTATATCAGAGTCCAGGATGGCTGCAGGGTCACGGTGGGCTTAGGAGGATCTGTTCAAATAGAAAATATCCCGTCATCGGACTTATAGAAATATAAAATGATCATTGAAGCTGTCTTGGTTTTATTGCTCTTGTTAGTGGTAATCACATTTTTTCATCCTATTGACAATTTGACTGAAAATCAACAATAAAAAGTTTAATAAAAACAAACACATTAAACCTGGTAATTTACTGATATTTAGAATCTACCAGCAGAGTGACTGGAAACAACCAGCTGTGCACAAATCTGTGAGACTGAACATAACACATAAACACAATATCATGTAAACAACTTCAGTTTCTCAGATTTTACATTGTATAAATAATATATTCCACTATTTACTTATTTCTACATCTTTACATTTGCATATTTCTACATTTATGAACATATAATCCAGAGTTGTCAGTTGGCTGTTCTCCTTTGAATAACCTGAGATCTTAGTTTCTAATGAAGCTCAGATCCTTTAATGTGTGGAGACAGATGTAGGAGATTTTCTACCAGTCTGTGGTAACAAGTGCGTCTGTTTTGCTGTTGTCTGCTGGGAGCCACACTTCAGAGGCACCAGAGCTCCTCAGACTGAGTCAATCATGCTGCCATAAAGAACACTTCAATAAATCATTCCTACTGTTCTCTATAAAGCTGTATAATAACTCTTCATTCTGTGACAGGTGAACGCAGCAGTCAGGCATAAAATCCCAAACATATTATTTATTAATGTCATTTGCATTTCTGTCTTACACAATATCAGCCTTACGTTTACTGTTTTAACCAACTTTATTTTTACTGTTTTTTCCACTGTAAATATAAAAATTCCTGCGCTGTCTCATAGTGTAAGGCCCCACACCAGGCACTGCTGGGACTTTTATTTTATTGTCACACTTTGTTGTTTATTGTAGACTTTACTATTTACACTTTTTATCATGCTGCTCTAACACAACAATTTCCTTTGTGGGATCAATAAAGTATCTATCAAGATTGACCTGTTGAATATGTGTCCTATGTTGTAAACTCGCTGTGCTAACAGCTGGATTATTCACTCACATTAGGAACAACATGTAGAAAGAATTTACTGATAAGAACTTCAAGTGTTATGTGTTAATCTTGAAATTCTTTTCTTTTGATAGTTTGCAGTGGACAGACTGATCCTCACCAGGTGTCAAATAGTTTTAACATAATGGGAATCAGAGACTGAAGGAGGGTTTCACATGTTTGAGGAAAAATGTTCATGTTTTGTGTTTTATAAGAGTTTGTGTTTCTTATGCTCTGCTATATGTTTATTACAGTATAAGATGATCTAGGCTTCTGTTTTTTAAAGTCTCACAAAATCAATCTAAATGTTGTTTGTTGGAGCTGCAGAGCTACAACACAAGAAAAGTTAAACAGGTTATGAATTTGAATCAAATATAAATTGTCTGAAGTTATTTTCTTACAACAAATTTGACCATTTGAATGTCTGAGTGTCGGCATGTGACGGCTGTACTGAATATCATTTTGAGTTGTTCCACTGACATTTCAGCAAAATGGATCAGCCTCATCATCTTTTCACTTTGCTTTGCGAGGTATCTTTGAATTCAGCCTGCTGTAAGTTGATCATTTTGTTCCAAACAAAAGCTTAACTGTGATTTTCAGCTTTTGTGTGAACCTTTAGCAACATGTTTGTAAATAACTTTGTCTCAAATGATTAATAATGATCAGAAAGAGTTCATCATAGGCAGGTAAGGTTTTCATCACATAAGAAGGTTATTAAACATAATCCATTGTAATAAAGAGATGTCAGATTCAGCAATTTTGTTTTTAGATGCCAAAAAGCATTTCTGGGGCAACACTGTAACATGGCAGTTAGCACTGTGGCATTACAGCAAGAAGGTCCTGGGTTTAAATCCATCAGGCCTTTCTGTGTGCATGTTCCCCCGTGTGTGTCTGTGTGGGTCTAAAGGTTCCTCCTGCAGTCCAACAACATGCACATATTTTAACTGGTGATCCTAAACTGTACATAGGTGTGAATGGTTGTATAAAATGTTTATAGCTCAGAAGTTTCATTAATTTAAAACAGAAATACAAAATCTTCATGTGACACCAAAGTCAAAACTAGACTGGAAAAGAAAAACTTTTGTAAAAACATTTATCTGAGTTTTATAGAAAATAATCTTAATTCAGAGTAAAATTTAATTGTTATTTTGCTCAAAGTTCATGATGTTTAATTTGGAAAATTAAAGATAAATAAAGTTAAAAAAAACAAACAAAAAAAACCCCACTGCTGCTATGAGTAAACATACCAGCAGTTAGAGAAAGGCTAACGTAGCAGAGCAGTCTCTCCTAAAATGAGGCCAAATTGTAGTCAAATGGAAACTTTGAGGAATTAGAAAAAAGAAAAATGCTAAAACAAAAGAACTGCATCATGACACTGAGCTGCAGTGATGAAAACTCCACATGTGCAACAACTGAGGTGAAGAAACTGGGATCATTACATTTGTTTTCCATTTTTCATCAAACTTACTGAATATTTTTGAAACATTGTGCAATATAAATAAAAAAGGGTGAAATATGTCCAACTTACATAACACAGTTAATGTGGTGATATCACTCCACTCTGTCCAGGAGGAGCTTCTTCTGCCCCGGCAGCTGTATCCTCCAACATGAGACTTAGTAGCTCTGATGATTTTGTATTCACTGGATGTTGGAGGTGTGTTTAACTTGGCTGGTCTCCATTCATACGTCCACTGAGCTCCTTCACCTCCCTGAATCTCACATCTGACAGTGACTGTCTCACCGCTGTATATCTGAGTCCAGGATGGCTGCAGGGTCACAGTGGGCTTAGGAGGAGCTGTTCAGATAAAAATATATCATTAGCAAACTGATAATTTTTACTTGAAAATCAATAATCAATAACCAGCTTTTTTAAAATAAATACTTTAAACCAGGTAATTTACTGATTTTTATATTCAACAATCAACTTATTACAACATCTTTATATTTACATATTTATACATAATCTATGAGTCGTCAGTTAGCTCTTGTTTGCTAACAATGCTGTTAAACCTCCAGTGATGGATTCAAAGGTGGAGACTGCTCTGCTCTCAGAAAAGGATTATTAGTTCATAAATGGTGAAATACAAAGTTTTCATGTGGGACCAAAGTTTATGTGAGTTCAGTTTTATAGAAAATAATCTTCATTCAGAGTAAAGTTAAATTCTTATTTTGTCCAACATTCATGATGTTTAATTTGGAAAATGTAAAGATAAATAAAGTAAAAAAAAAAAACTGCTGCTATGAGTAAACATACCAGCAGTTAGTGAAAGGCTAACGTAGCAGAGCAGTCTCTCCTAAAATGAGGTCAAATTGTAGTCAAATTAAAACTTGAAAAAAGAAAAATGCTAAAACAAAAGAACTGCATCATGACACTGAGCTGCAGTGATGAAAACTCCACATGTGCAACAACTGAGGTGAAGAAACTGGGATCATTACATTAGTTTTTCATTTTTTATCAAATTTACTGAATATGTTTTGCATCTCCAGATGTTTTACTGTGAGTGATTACTGTGTATTATTGTAAATACATTAAAAGCTGTTGTACATGAGATTTGATGTTTAGATATTAAATTAAAAACAAAAGCTTCTTTTTTATTGAAAGACAAAGTATTTTGATGTTTTTTTGGATGAAACATTGTGCAAGATAAATTGAAATGACCGAATCCAACTTACATAATACAGTCAATGTGATGTTGTCACTCCACTCTGTCCAGGAGGAGCTTCTTTTACCCCGGCAGCTGTATCCTCCACTGTCAGACTCAGTAACTGTGACTCTGTATTTATTGGATGTTTCAGGTATGTTAACCTGGCCTCGTCTCCATTCATACGTCCACTGAGCTCCTTCACCTCCATGAATCTCACATCTGACAATGACTGTCTCACCGCTGTATATCACACTGCTGTTTAACTGAGTTATGGATGGCTGCAGGGTCACAGTGGGCTTAGGAGGAGCTGTTCAAATAAAAATATTTGATTAGGAATCTGATTTGTGAATTTTACTTGAAAATCAATAGCAGAATTATAAAAATATGAATACATCATTAAAGCTTTCCTGGTTTTTATTTCTTCTTTTAATGGTAGTCATAATTTTGCATCCTGCTGACAATTTCACTTGAAAATCAACCCACAGAAGGTTTGGTTTTATATACAGTGGCTTGCAAAAGTATTCGGCCCCCTTGAACTTTTCCACATTTTGTCACATTACAGCCACAAACATGAATCATTGTTATTGGAATTCCAGGTGAAAGACCAATACAAAGTGGTGTACACATGAGAAGTGGAACGAAAATCATACATGATTCCAAACATTTTTTACAAATAAATAACTGAAAAGTGGGGTGTGCGTAATTATTCAGCCCCCTGAGTCAATGCTTTGTAGAACCACCTTTTGCTGCAATTACAGCTGCCAGTCTTTTAGGGTATGTCTCTACCAGCTTTGCACATCTAGAGACTGAAATCCTTGCCCATTCTTCTTTGCAAAACAGCTCCAGCTCAGTCAGATTAGATGGACAGCGTTTGTGAACAGCAGTTTTCAGATCTTGCCACAGATTCTCGATTGGATTTAGATCTGGACTTTGACTGGGCCATTCTAACACATGGATATGTTTTGTTTTAAACCATTCCATTGTTGCCCTGGCTTTATGTTTAGGGTCGTTGTCCTGCTGGAAGGTGAACCTCCGCCCCAGTCTCAAGTCTTTTGCAGACTCCAAGAGGTTTTCTTCCAAGATTGCCCTGTATTTGGCTCCATCCGTCTTCCCATCAACTCTGACCAGCTTCCCTGTCCCTGCTGAAGAGAAGCACCCC
The DNA here is from genome assembly GCF_001858045.2 of Oreochromis niloticus. Lineage (NCBI taxonomy): Eukaryota > Metazoa > Chordata > Actinopteri > Cichliformes > Cichlidae > Oreochromis > Oreochromis niloticus. Next base: position 20,393,936 of record NC_031967.2, read on the forward strand.
CAGAGCATGATGCTGCCACCACCATATTTGACAGTGGGGATGGTGTGTTCAGAGTGATGTGCAGTGTTAGTTTTCCGCCACACATAGCGTTTTGCATTTTGGCCAAAAAGTTCCATTTTGGTCTCATCTGACCAGAGCACCTTCTTCCACATGTTTGCTGTGTCCCCCACATGGCTTGTGGCAAACTGCAAACGGGACTTCTTATGGTTTTCTGTTAACAATGGCTTTCTTCTTGCCACTCTTCCATAAAGGCCAACTTTGTGCAGTGCACCACTAATAGTTGTCCTATGGACAGATTCCCCCACCTGAGCTGTAGATCTCTGCAGCTCGTCCAGAGTCACCATGGGCCTCTTGGCTGCATTTCTGATCAGCGCTCTCCTTGTTCGGCCTGTGAGTTTAGGTGGACGGCCTTGTCTTGGTAGGTTTACAGTTGTGCCATACTCCTTCCATTTCTGAATGATGGCTTGAACAGTGCTCTGTTGGATGTTCAAGGCTTGGGAAATCTTTTTGTAGCCTAAGCCTGCTTTAAATTTCTCAATAACTTTATCCCTGACCTGTCTGGTGTGTTCTTTGGACTTCATGGTGTTGTTGCTCCCAATATTCTCTTACACAACCTCTGAGGCCGTCACACAGCAGCTGTATTTGTACTGACATTAGATTACACACAGGTGCACTCTATTTAGTCATTAGCACTCATCAGGCAATGTCTATGGGCAACTGACTGCACTCAGACCAAAGGGGGCTGAATAATTACGCACACCCCACTTTGCAGTTATTTATTTGTAAAAAATGTTTGGAATCATGTATGATTTTCGTTCCACTTCTCACGTGTACACCACTTTGTATTGGTCTTTCACGTGGAATTCCAATAAAATTGATTCATGTTTGTGGCTGTAATGTGACAAAATGTGGAAAAGTTCAAGGGGGCCGAATACTTTTGCAAGCCACTGTAAAAAACACAGGTAATTTGATGATATTTAGAATCTACCAGCAGAGTGAAGGAAAACAAACATACAAATAACCCTGAGATGAGGCAATCTGAGATTTCTGTTCCACAAAGAGAGTTGGGTGGTGTAAACACAACATTTTATTTCTTAGAGTGCAGGTCTTTGTCCTCTAGAGAGGACATAACAGTAATATAGCTGAGTTCTGTACAGTCTGAGTCATTCAGCTCATTTTTTCTAAAGCAAGTAAAGAGACTGTTTCAGTGATTTATGTATGAAGAAATAAAAACATGTAAACTAGTGTCTGTGTCTTTAAATGAAAAACTAGATCTGATTTTTGAATTATTTCCTGAACAGATAAACACATGACTGCATTTGTTTTGTGATGTGGTGATAAAAATGTAGGTTTGTTTTAATCCTGAATTCTTTTTTGTTGTTATTGTCTTGACATTCTCCAGCAGAGCAGCAGCTGATGGCAGCATGTGTTCAGCCGACGAGATTCAATGACAACATTCGGTTTTGAAATAGTGGTGAAAACTCTGTGTTTGCAACCAAAGACATAAAGAAACTGGGAAAATTACATTTGCATTTATTTTTTTATGTAAGAAACAATTTTTTTTCTTGTTTGACTCTGAGTGATTACTGAATATTTTTACAATGACATTAAAAGCTGTTGTTCACGACTTTAGATACCAAATTTAAAAAAGAAACACACAGTACTGTTGAAATTATTTTGCAGTGTTTTTGGAATTAAAATGAGAGAAATATGTCCAAATTACCTATTACTCTCAATGTGATGGTATCACTCCGCTTTGTCCAGGACGAGCTTCTTTTACCCCGGCAGCTGTATCCTCCACTGTCAGACTCAGTAGCTCTGATGATTCTGTATTCACTGGATGTTTCACGTATGTTTGAGTGGTCTCGTCTCCATTCATACGTCCACTGAGCTCCTTCTCTTCCCTGAATCTCACATCTGACAGTGACTGTCTCACCGCTGTATATCTCAGGCCAAAATGGCTGCACAGTCACAGTGGGCTTATTGGGAACTGTTCACGTAAGAATGATCCAATTAGGAGAATAGAAACATAAAAATTCATAACATTAGCGTGACCACAAAAAAGATAATGATTAGTACAAAAAAAACATTTATTCGATAGATTTATGCACAGTCAATACATGAAGCTTGTTTTGATACAAGGCCTTGGGAAATAGGGATGCTGATGGTGTCACAGCAGCCTCTGGTGGTAATAAAATAAAATAAAATTAAAATATCACATTAACAGAATTATAGAAATATAAAATCATTATAAATATCTGTCCTGGTTTTATTGCTCTTGTTAATGGTAATCATAATTTTGTATTTTATTTGACTTGAAAATCAACTTAATGTAAAGTTTTTTTTTCATTAAGGACACACTGAGCATAATAATTATTAAATTGGCACATTTAGTTTTCTAAGTACTGGTTTGAACAGTGATTCCCTCCATAATCTGGAGAAAGCCATTTTTAACTGGAAAAAATATTTAAACTCATCAGTTTCCTGAATGACGACTGAATCGCTTTTAGTTGAGACTAAATTTGTGTTTCTTCTCCTTCCTCCGCAGGTGTAGATGCCTCCATCAGAGATAGAGATTGCACTCTTAGAGCTAAAAGAGATGATCTTATTTTCAGATGAGGGTTTTCTGAACTCATATTTTATGTCAGCAGAATCCTTTACATCACAGGTCAGTGTCACACTGCCCCCTACTGGTGTGGTTGTGCTGTCTGCTGTCAGAGTGGCCTTGATTTTAAGTTCTGTAAGTTAGAAAAATACGAGGCAATTATTGGGGTTCTCCTTTAAGTGGAAAAACGAGAGCCCCACCATATCTGCCACACAGATGTTCCAGCTGCAGTTTTATTTCCAACTGCAATTGTGAGCAGGTGAGCCAGGTTTCTATCGACACAACCATCACCTGCAGCTAAATAACGTCACTTAAATGAGTGAGTAATACGCCACCTGGTGGTTTGTTCTGAGTGTGACAGAAAGCCTGAGCTCAGGGTTTATGAACCCTTGACTTACAGAAAACTCTCCAAACTCATTTGTGGATCTGTCACAGCAAAAGTGCAGCAAAGGTCACGGGTAAGAAAACAGACAACTGGAAAGCAGGTGAGCTGTAACTTGATCACATGTGTGTGCTTAAAGCCAAAGTTCAAGTCTTTCCAGCTGATAATATCTATGCACACAGATGTTTTTACAGATTTACAAACCTGATTATACACACACGGATAATAATACACATACAAGACATATATATATATACATATATATACATATACATATATATACATAAATAATATATCGTTAGCTTCATAGCATAAGTGCCTAAGTCATTGTCTGGTCAAGGTGACTTAGGCAATTATGCTATGAAGCTAACGATATGTATATATATATACACATATATATATACCAGAGGCGCAAAACACCAGCTACTGGTAGACAGAGCAGTCAGCCGAGACTGCAAGACCAGACTGACCAACCTGTGCACAGCCTGGATTGATTACAAGAAGGCCTATGACTCAATGCCCTACAGATGGATACTGGAATGCCTAGAATTGTACAAGATCAACAGGACCCTAAGAGCCTTCATCAGGAACTCAATGGGGATGTGGCGTACAACACTAGAGGCCAACTCCAAGCCCATAGCACAAGTCACCATCAAGTGCGGGGTCTACCAAGGAGATGCTCTGTCCCCACTGCTGTTCTGCATAGGCCTGAACCCCCTCAGTGAGATCATTAACAAGACTGGCTACGGATACCGACTACGGAACGGAGCAGTTGTCAGCCACCTCCTGTACATGGATGACATCAAGCTGTATGCCAAGAGTGAACGAGATATCGATTCACTGATCCACACCACCAGGCTATACAGCAATGACATTGGAATGTCGTTTGGACTGGAGAAGTGTAGTCGGATGGTAACAAAGAGAGGGAAGGTAGTCAGAACTGAGGGGATCGAACTACCAGAAGGCAATATTGCAGACATAGAGGACAGTTACAAGTACCTGGGGATCCCGCAGGCGAATGGGAACCATGAAGAGGCCGCTAGGAAAGCTGCAACCACCAAGTACCTGCAGAGGGTCAGGCAAGTCCTGAGGAGTCAGCTGAACGGTAAGAACAAGATCCGGGCCATCAACACCTACGCCCTGCCCGTGATCAGGTACCCTGCTGGGGTAATAGGCTGGCCAAAGGAGGAGATAGAAGCCACTGACATAAAGACAAGAAAGCTCCTTACCATGCATGGAGGGTTTCACCCCAAGTCCAGCACCCTGAGGTTGTACGCTAAGCGGAAGGAAGGGGGCCGGGGACTGGTGAGTGTCAGCACCACAGTCCAGGATGAGACAATGAACATCCAAGAATACATTGAGAAGATGGCCCCAACTGACCGAGTGCTCAGTGAATACCTCAGGCAGCAGAAACCCAAGAAAGAGGAGGGAGACAAGGAACCATCATGGAAGGACAGGCCCCTGCACGGTATGTACCACCGGCAGATAGAGGAGGTGGCTGATATCCAGAAATCCTACCAGTGGCTGGACAAAGCTGGACTGAAAGACAGCACAGAGGCACTAATCATGGCAGCACAAGAACAAGCTCTGAGTACAAGATCCATAGAGGCTGGGGTCTATCACACCAGGCAAGACCCCAGGTGCAGGCTGTGTAAAGATGCCCCAGAGACAATTCAGCACATAACAGCAGGGTGCAAGATGCTAGCAGGCAAGGCATACATGGAACGCCATGACCAAGTGGCCGGCATAGTGTACAGCAGAGGTTCCCAAAGTGTGGGGCCCGCCCCCTAGGGGGGCACAGAGCCATTGCAGGGGGGCGCGGTATGAAAGAAAAAAAAAAAAAAAGAACGCTTGGACACTGCTAGCATTATGGACAGGTTTTTGACGGGGCTCCCACACAAACGCAAAGCAGGAGATGAAGCATCGCCAAATATGTTTCCAAACCAACTTCCTTCCAAGTCAAAGACTAGAAAATATGGTGAAGCACATCTTCCCTTTGGCTTCACCTGCACAAGTGCCAAGGTAGGTCTCCCCTGCAAAATTAGTTTCCCTGCGTCGGGAGCAGCGCTGGGCTCTCCAAATCACGGACAAACAGTATCCCACATTCTTGATTTTTAGTTCACAAACACTTCTTGTAATGACCAACTACTCCTGACATCTTGGACATGTTAGCTCTTTATACAGTAAAGTTACAGCGGGATACAAATAATATCAGGCTGATCCTGCCGTAATTTGTTCCCCCCCGGTTCAAATCACGGACAAACAGTATCCCACAGCTGTTTATGTGTTTAAACCCATTTTGCACAGAGAGGCATTTTTTGAAAAATGTATTGACAGCAATGTTGAATATTATTACACAGGAAAAAACAACTACACGTAAAATAATTACACCGTGACGCCTCTGCCTTTCTAAATGGAGGGACAGTAACTGCGTGTATATGTAAGCGTGTAAAACCTGAAGATCGTCAGATTAACAGTATTTTTTCTCTATCTGCCATTCTGCAATTCATCTCATGTAAACAATAACGTGGCGCACAGCGTGACGTGAAAAGAGGCACATACCTTTGTCGTTGCGTGATGAACTCTGTAATCCTCGTCCACACATAAACGCAAAAAAGGAGTTTTAAATAATCTCCGTTTTCGGTGAATCGCAACGCCGTTTACGTGTTGACGAAAAGCCCAAACGCATAAAAACAGCTGCGTTTTCAAAAATACCCGTGTAGGTAGGTGTGGACGTAGCGTAAATTTTATTACTACCCGTAATTTATTGCCGTTTACTTGTATTTGCTTAAATGTTTACTAAATGTTTGAGGTGTGAAATAAACCGCAATGAAGTTTGAAAACAAAATATGGGTGTGTGTGTTGGAGGATGCGTTTGTGCGGGGGGGGGGGGTGGTGTTTAGGTGGGGAGGGGCGCGAACATTTTCTTGTAAAACAAAGGGGGCCTGGCAAAAAAAGTTTGGGAACCACTGGTGTACAGGAACATCTGTGCCGAGTATAACCTGGAAGTCCCAAGGTCAAAATGGGAGACGCCCCCAAGGGTGATGGAGAATGACCGAGCAAAGATCCTGTGGGACTTCCAGATACAGACGGACAAAATGGTGGTGGCTAACCAACCGGACATAGTGGTGGTAGACAAACAGAAGAAGACGGCCGTAGTGATCGATGTAGCGGTTCCGAATGACAGCAATATCAGGAAGAAGGAACACGAGAAGCTGGAGAAATACCAAGGGCTCAGAGAAGAGCTCGAGAAAATGTGGAGGGTGAAGGTAACGGTGGTCCCAGTGGTAATCGGAGCACTAGGTGCGGTGACTCCCAAGCTAGGTGAGTGGGTCCAGCAGATCCCGGGAACAACATCGGACATCTCTGTCCAGAAGAGCGCAGTCCTGGGAACAGCTAAGATACTGCGCAGGACCCTCAAGCTCCCAGGCCTCTGGTAGAGGACCCGAGCTTGAAGGATAAACCGCCCGCAGGGGCGTGCTGGGTGTTTTATATACATATATATATATGTGTATATATGTATATATATATACATACATATATACATATATATATATGTAGGAAGAAAAATAACACAAAGGATGAAAAAAACCTAAGCTTCAAATTAAAGAGGAAATAATCAAAAAAACAAATACTAAACAGAGACGAGGAAGAAGCACTCAGAGGAAGATGATGAAAGACCCTGACAGTCATAAATAAATAAATCTGCATCGATGGTACTTTGTCCAATTTCTTTCACTTGTTGCTCTTGTGTATGTGAAGCCTTATTCATTTATAACTTTAACAGCTTTAAAAACCTTTTGAAGAGGACACTGAGGCAGACAGCACACCATGCCAGTATAAATAACTGAGGGTAAGAAATAAGACTTTAACTGACTGACCTGTGGTTGAGTCTGTTTTCAGATTAGAGTTACCTGCATTTACCCTAAACTCATCACGCTGTGCCTTAACAAATTAGATTGATCCTCCAGTTCATCAGCATCTTGTGAATCATAACTGTGATCTGTGAGGATGGACAGATAAATACTCATGAAAAGGAAATCAGTCAGTTTCAAGGCAACAAACTCTAGTAAATATAAAGTTTGTGTAGCGTCTGAGTGAAACATCTGCTCACATGGTTGCACTCTTGATATGATCATTTTAATATTTTAACCAATAAATGCAGTGGAGTGTGAGCTGTATCATATACAATATTTTGTCCCTCAGGTTAGTCCTGAAATATAGTTTATTTTAAATTTGTTATATGATGGGTCACATTTATTCATCTGCTTCTTCCTGGTCTGTCCATGTCAAAGTCCGCCATCTAGTGGTTAAATTGAGGAAGTGCCGAGTAATAATGGCTAGAGCTCCGTGTCTGTGATAGTTCTGCATCTGTTGCTCTTGAGATGGGATAAAGTGTAAGTTTGGGGAGATGATGGATTGTTTCTACATATTAGTGCTCTGTCCTTCTTGTGGGTCTGTGACGTTTGTTACATTACTACTGTAAGCTAACTGTTAGTGCTTTGTTTTGCCTGTTAGCATAAAACATGTCAGCATGTGGTTCTCCCTACATTACTTGACAGCCTTTGTCCATTTATTGTTAATGTTATGCAGGGCTGGACTGGGACAAAAAATCGGCCCGGGCATTTTGACTAGAGACCGGCCCACCAGGATAGAGATTGAAAATGTGACGTCATTCAGGGGTAAAACCGCAAAGGATTCTGGGAACTTGTGGCAAGAGGTACTAGCGCACGCAGGCTTTCAATTGAACTCGGTTACACAGCGATAAAAAGAAACCCACAAAATGGCAAGAAGCTGTTGTATTATTATTTTTTTTTATTTTTTTTTAATTTTAACCTGTCCCGTTTGGTTCTTTTGCCATCACAATTATTGTCTAAAGGCGAAGAAAGATGCCCAACGGATTTACTTTACCAAATGGACCATCCCAGCCTTGCCGTAATGGTCCATCTGATTCACCTTTTATTGTTTATTGTATTTTCACTTGCTGAATACGGGACAGACTTGACTGGTGGAAAGAAGGGGGAGAAAGAAAAGAAAAAAAAAACCTGAGAAGAGGGACGGGGAAAAAGGGCAAAAAACAAAAACCAACAGAATAAGCAGACAAAAAAAAAAAAATACATATCGATCACCTGGATCACCTGTTGAGAAAGAAAAAAGAAAGCAAGCAGAAGAAGACAAGAGTAATAAACAAGATCACAATGATATATGGGAATATGACAGTAAATACTAAATATTAAACATTATGGTGCAGCACGTGAGATCGACAGCGCACAGTGTGCTTTGAGGTAGGAGCTCAAAAGGGTGTAGTTTGTGTGTGTGATCACCCGTGTGTACACCTGTGAGCATGAACGCGCTTGTTTTTAAAAGGTTCCTTCATGTAATGATCTGCTAGAGGGTGTGGGGGGCCACTGCCCCGTCCTCCAGGGCATGAAGCAGGTATGGAGGAGATCAAAACTCCAGACATCCAGAGGCCCCCAGAACACAAGAGACCAAGGAAGACCAACAGAGGGGCAGCCGCGCCACTATCCCAGAAAGAGCTGAGGAGAGTCCCAGATGAGGGGTCACTCAGCAGCCGCGGAGCAGAAGTCAGGGGGGTTGCAGTGACGTGCCCGTGAGCTCCGCCGGCAGCCAGCTGTGCCTGAGTGACCGAGCCCCGGGCCGAGAGGCCGAGGGCACCCCATCCCCGAAGTGCCCCGAGCGAGCCCCAGGCTCCATGCCCCGATAAGCAGCCGCCAAGGAGTGAGCCGGTGGGTACCTGGGCGCCCACCCCCGGACACAAAGAACCACCAACGCACCGATGTCTGAGGGCGTCTGCCACCGGCAGGGGAAGTGGTGGGGGAGATGGGCCTCCAAACCTTGGAGGGCCTGAGATGTCCCCAGAGAGGTGGGGTCTGATACCCAACCTGACATATAGACACAGACAAACAGGCACACACAGATACAAACATCTATTCCCACCCTCATGCTCTCAACACTCACCCAACGTGGAGACAGACATAGAGAGACACTGTACACACAATCACACTCCCCAAGCGTACTCTAAGCCCTGGGTCTAGGTACCCTTGCCCCTGGAGGGGGAAACTGCGCCCAGACCCAGGTGGTGTTACCCTTTTCCCTGCGGTGGGGAGAAGCAGACCGCCCCGACTCCGCAGCAGCAGGGAGGCCCCACATTCCAGACCCCAGTCGGACGGCCAACTCCTCCTCCTAGCCCCCCCGCTCCAGCAGGCCGCAGAGAACGGGGGTGTAGGAAGACTCCAAACCTCCCTCCACCCGCTCATATGTAGTGTTGATGTATGTGTGTTCTAAGGTGCATTTAAAACCCAGGAGGGCATGGAACTACCTGCCAGAGCAGCACGTAAGCGTATAGCCCCTCCTGCTAGCCCTCAATGTCTACGTGTACTTAAAATTGAGAGGTGGGCAGCGACGCCAGGGGTAAGGTGTACACCCTGATGGTGATTGGAATCCGTGTAGCGTGCCCACCCCCAAGATCCTATATGTATGTGTAATGAGAGTGTGAGTAATGTGAATGTCTAAGTTGTGGGATAAAATTGAGGCAGAGGCAGCCAGAAGGGGACAGAGGGGGGGGATGTCTCCTCTGCACCCTGGTGACACACCCCTACCCCAAGGGTGATTGTGGTGGAGCGGGAAGAGGGAGGCAGCTGGAGATGGGGAGGGAAGGAAGGGAGGGGCAAGTGACCCCTCCCTGGGGTCAGCTCCCCCGCTGACCCCAGTAGGCACCCCCATACTCTGCAACCCGCCAGGGAAAGGGGGGCCCAGGCCCATCCAGACCGGGGCCCAGTGGAGCAGCGCCTCCCGGCCCCACAGAGCCCGGGACAGTCCACCTGACCCCACCACAGAGAAAACTGCACCCACCCCATCATCCACTCATCTTCCAGACTACACAAGACAATAGACGCCCAGGCTGAGATCTTCCTCCACCTCTCCTGTATCTCCCCCTCCTGCAGAGAGAGTTCCTGAAGAGAGGAAGGCTCCTGCAGGATGTGACAACCTCCCCCACCAGTTGAAGAGCCCCCCAGGTGGTTCGATGCACAGGCGGCACCCTGCGCCAGGACTGGGCCCCCATACACCCACCCGCCCACAACCCCGGCAACACACCAACCAGGACCCAAGCCCCTGAGGCTTGGCCAGGGCCCCAGCCCAGAGACGGAGTGCCCCCAGAACCTCACGCCCATCCCGGACCCACCCAGGGGCAACCAGGCTACCAGGTCAGTAACCCACGTCCGTCAGCACAGACCCTCCCCTAGCCCTGCTGCACGCAGCCACAAGGAAACCGTCACCTAAGAGCCAACAGAGCCCCTAATTGGCCATGACCGCTACCCCGGGTTGAGCCCCCCAAGGAAGATGCTCCCGGGGAACCCCCCGATGCCCTAAGCCTGTCCCTACCCCCACACCTATCACAACAGTGAAGGTGGGACCAAACTAAGACCCCCCACCCCCACTAGGTGATGGAGCTGATCAAAGGAGCCCAGAGCAATTGATCTGATGTGGTGGCAGAGGCTGTATCAAGACTAATGTGATCTAATAGATAATTTCTATATTGGTTAGAATTAAGATTATTTTTATTTTTCCAGTTCATGAGGACTGTTTTCTTGGCTATGCATAGGGCAGTGAAAACCATATGGGCTATATTCTTTTCCGTAGTGACATTATCTAAGCTGCCCAACAAACACACTAAAGGGGAAGTTGGAATGTTACATTTCAGACACTTTGATAAGTCTTCACATATCTCACACCAAAACTTCTGAACTGGTGGACAGAACCAAAGTGCGTGGATATAATTGTCCGGTGAATTGGTTTGGCAGTGTGAGCAGTTGTTGGTAGACGTAAAGCCCATCTTGAACATCCGATGACCTGTATAGTGCACTCTATGTAGTATTTTGTATTGAATTAATTGAAGACTGGGATTTCTAATTAGATGAAAAGTTTTTAAGCAAATCTGAGACCAGAAGTTTTGGTCAAAGTTAACTGATAAATCCGCTTCCCATTTTGCAATAGGAAGTGATATTGATTCATTTGTTTTAGAAAGCATTCTGTATATTTTGGATAGTAATTTGGGGGTTTTAAGAGAAAGAAATTGAACCACACTTGGTGGTGTTTGTAGTTCAACTTGACCCAGTTTAAATCTCTTTTTTATTATGGATTTAATTTGTTGATATTCTAAAAATCTTTTCTTGTTGATCCCATATTGTGTAACTAGTCTGTCAAATGAAATAAATTCTGTTCCTTCTAGTATATGTTCTAAATATTTGATTCCTTTACTGTTCCTTTAGCTGTTGTATTATTAACTGCAATAGCCGGTCGCATGACAGCCATGGGAAGCCGACGGGTAAAGAGATCGGGTTTTTTTATCGGATGTCGTTGAAGAGAAATTTTTTAAGCCATGTTTCCGAAGTAAGAGCCAACGGATGGTCTGGATATACCAAATATAACATCTCAGAACACTCCAGCTCACATGTTAGTCTGCTCCAAGCATTCCCACAAAGGTCAGTGTTTTGTAGTAGTTAATATGTCATTTTTCATAACATAATTGGTGATATAGCTTACAAGCAAGTCTGGCGCTGAACAGAAATTGTCGCGCTATGCTCCTTTATTTATTGTGCATAAATAGTGAATTGTCCTGACACAATATTGCGTTTCGCTTCTGTTATTACCATGGTACATTGACAAAAACATATACTTTTATTCACAGGGTAAAACAGTTGTTTTGTATCACTAATTGCCCAGTGCGATTACAACATACAATATTATTGTCAGTGCTACATTTCTGTAATGCGCACCAGAAATTATTTCCACTACTAATTAATTACTGTTGAGCTCAAAGGTTATATTAATAAACAGTTAACGATTGTGTATTTATGAAGAGGATTTGTGAGACTGGTAAAGTTACCTTTGTTTGTACGATGGTCGTTCTACACAGTGCATTTCAAGGTCCTGTACCCATCCGTCGGTAAACTGTACCCGGGCTTGTTGCAGTGACCTGAAGTTACTAAAAACTTCAGGAGTGTATGCACTCACTCCAAGAACCGTATAATTATAAATCTGAGCGTGGTGAAAGTTGGGCAGCACGCTAACGTCTTTTGTCCACTCTGTGTGCTCATAAGGGTCTGACCCTTTCACTCCTTTGATTTTTTCCTCGTATCTTTTCTTTGCCTTTTCGTCGAGTCTGTCTTTGTACGGTCCGGCATTGTTCTCCTTAGTTTTGTACATTCCTTTTTTGTGCGGCAAAGAAAAACCAAGAAGGTATTGGAACCGGAGAATGAACGTTTTGCGGTGCTGCAAATGCTTGCATTTGATGCGGTACTTGGATTGTTTTGCCACGAGTTCCCGGCATGCAACGCGCAAAAGTCACGTGATCTGTCAATTGCTATAGGAAAAACCATAAAGCCTTTGCATGAAAACAACTGCTTTGATGTACACTGCCTTGTTGGTATATATGTATCAATCTAATAAACTTAAACCTACACCATCCTCCCTATTCTGGATTTTAAACAGTACATAGCGGAAACAAAAAGACTGCTTGGTCGAGTTAACCTCCTGAACTATCTACAACACATGGTAGAAACCTTAAATTAAGACCAAGAACACTAGAGGTGAGACATGATCATTAATTAATATTAAAATTAATAAATGACAGATTTAGTGATATTTTCATAAACACCTCCTTTCCTTTTTTTGTTCTCCATTTTCTTTAGTTCGTCTATAAGTTTGCTAAACAAGGGGGAGGGTGCATCCGGCCTCCTCGGCTGTAATTGGTCCAGCCCAGAGTCAATCATGACCAATTGGCCAATCCAACACCTTTCATTATATATACCCTTCCTAAAAAAAAAAAAAAAAAAAAAAAATCCATCGGCTCATAAAAACAAAAAATCGCCAGCGGCCCACCGGGCAAATGCCCGGTATGCCCGATGGCCAGTCCAGCTATGATGTTATGATCTTGCATTGGTCATGTGACATTTGTGCATCTACACTGAGATTAAATGTACCTGCTCTGTTTTGTTGTTACAGTTTTACAGAATGAAAGTGGTACAAATGGTACATCAGTAAAAGCTCTGAAGAACGCCACAGTCTCCACATGGAGCGCTTACTGAAGCCATTTATGTTTAACTGCACAGGCTGAATAGAAGCATTCAGACTGTGCAGAAGATAACATGTAAACACAGGGAGGATATTATTGAGCACATTATAGGAGATAACAGCTACATATATGAACAGGAAGAAAATAATCATTTCTTACCTTCAGCATTTCCACAGATGACAGTACTGAGCACTAAAATAATGAATAAAACCTCATCAGACATTATACAACTGACAAAATCAAACAAACAAAAATAAATTAAGACATTTTTAAAGATGAACAGTAATCACCAGTAATATGTTTGTCAATAAACTAAAATAAATATAATAACTCAAACTGTTATAACACAGTGTGTAACTATAAGTGATGCAAAAAGCAGCAGTGTATCAAACATTTAAACACTTAAAGAATCACAAGTCTGCTTTGTTCCAGCTCTCAGGTAAACAGGTTAAAGCAGTGACACACTGTAATTCTCACAGATCAGAAACATTTTCATTAATCGCTGCCATTCAAACAATGTCAGACGTGTACTTACAGAAAAAGCCCATCATGCAGAGCAAAGAGTGCCCCATCGTCACATCCAGCCTGCTGCACTCTGATCCACAGATAATCAAACAGTTTTACTTTACAGAAAAAAGAGAAGTTGTGTTTAACATAGACATGACAAGAGTTTTTCTACAGTTTCTTCTTCTGATTGGTCTCTCTGTGCTTCCTGTCCTTACACACAAAACTCAAACAGCTCCTGTAGCTTTGACCGCAGCAGTTGGTTGACATGTTTATATTTCCTGTCCACTGCAAACATAGAAGCTTGTTTCTTCTGTTGTGTTGTTTCCTTTCTCTATAAAATGCAAAGCTGTTGTGTTGCTTCATGTAAAGAGACATGTTTTGCCCTTTTGGGGAACTTTTTTGGGTGCAATATCCCTTATTATTTGTGTCCTGGCAGGTCTCTGCAGACTGGGAGTCACTGAGAGTGAATATACCAAAACAGCTTTTCTACTTTGGTGCCTGTATTTTCACTAAAGCCTTTTTAAATATTTTTTTTCTCCTTTTGATTGTTTAACAGAGGAATTCAAGTTAATTCTTACTTTAGGCTGCATTAAAATGTTTATTTTATTTGACTCTTAGCTGAAACATCATCATGCAGTAATATAGTGAAAAGGCTCCTTTGACCTCAGACCTGTGAAAGTTTCCACCTTGTGGTTAAATTCTGGTTTTAAGTTTGGTGGAGACCCAAACACAGGAAATGACTCAGTGTGTGGCTGAAGTGAGACTAAAGACCTTTATGTTTCACCGACTAAAGTAACAATTAAATTCATAGTTAAATGTATTATGTGTTGTCGTATGAAAGTAAAGCAGGAACTCATTTATTCTGCAGACTGTTCTTTGTCTTGCTTTGACATGTATGTACAGATGCACACTGACCTTAGCCTCTGACTACATGTAAACACAATAAAATAAAACAAACTGATGATGTGAAACAATGATTGAAACACTGTAATAATGATGTTTGTGTTGAACACCACATGTTACCAACCAAGATCATGTGATTCTGTTCAGACCCACATCCAGAGCAGGACTCAGAGTACCAAACAAATGTGACCTTTATTATGAAGCTGATAGTTTCAGGCCTCAGTGGTAACAAATGAAGAAAACTGAGTTACAGATAACTGATCACAGGAACACAGAGACTTACCTGTGGGTCATCACAAAATCTTCCAGATCACAGAAGTTTCAACTTACACCCTCCAGTCAGCATAAATAAAAAACTGAGACTTAAACACTGTGTGATTCCACAGACGTTAATCTGTCTGTCCAAATGATTCAGTGATGTGTGGACTAATATATCAGAAGTATACTGTGGTGTATTACCTACAACATGACTGTACACAGATGTTTTTTCTGTGTATCTAATGTTATAATAATTATTCCTGATAGACTTTTACCTTTATTTTTACTCATGTTGCCATAGTAACTTTAAATCTTAAAAACATGCTGAGAAAATGCACAAAGCATTGCAACAAACCACATGTTGCTTCATCGTGTTAAACTGTTCACTTATAACTGGACCAAACTTCCAGTTCCCCTTTACACTTACTGAGGTTTGATAACAAGAATAAGACGACACCACATCCACACCAGAGTTTTTGAAGTGTTTTAGAGCAGTGGGTTGATGTGGATGGTTGTTTGTTCTTGTATATTATGTGCATGTGATCATAGCCCTGGGCCCTGTCCTCAGCTTGTGACGGGTCCCTGGTCTCTGGGAGGGTCGGCTGCCCGTTGCTTCTGGTTCTCAGAGGCTCTCCTCATGCGGGCTCCGTCTTCCTTCTGCTGTCTTTCAGGTGCTGTTTGTTTTCTGTATCGTTACCTCTTTTTTCTCTTTCTTTCTTCTACTTTCTTTTTCATACCTCCCCACCTGTCAGCTCTGGCACTGTTACAGTAAAGATGTGTAATCTTTTTTTTAATCTAATACCTGTAAATAGTTAATGTAGCAGTTAAAGCACAGTTTCTATAATGAATTGTTCTTCCTCATTTTAACTCTGCAGGCTGATGAAGAAAACAAAAGATCATTGAGGTTTGTTTCAGTGCAGAGATGGTGCAGATAAGACTGCAGCTCTGTGTGAACTTGCAGTTATACAAATAACAATGTTTACACAATATTTTCCATCATTCACGTCTTTTTGAGAAGTGATCCTTCCTGTCACAGTCTGATCTACAGGTCAGAGTTTAAACACTTTCTGCATATGTTCATGGTCTCAATCATTAAAGTTTTACATCTTACTGACATGTTAATATTCTATTGTCCTCATCAGGGTATGAAGAGGACAATAAAGTGCAGTGTGCTTTAGGATCTGGTCCTGTCCTTATGTTTGCTGGATACTGATGCTACACAAAACACTGTTGGCTCAAACCACAGGCTGCATTTCCTCTTTACTATGTGGCTGAGATGAAAATGAGGCCTTTCAGTGGATTAAAAATAAACCTTTGGCAGAATGGACGGTAACCACCAACAACCCTTTACACACATGTCGGCACTGTTCCTGCCGACATGTGTGTCGGCTTTATTCTGTATTGTCATGTTGGCAGTTTGATCTTTAATGTATAGATAGAATTAGAAGAATAGAATTTTTTAATTTTGAACACGCAAATATAACTGAAATAACAAGAGAAAAAAGAAAAACAAAACTTAAAAATCATCAAGTTTTCATGTAAATATCTGTCTACAGAATGTGTGTGCTCGAAAAGGAGTAGGATGAAGTTTACACTTTTCCTGTTCCTACACCATTATTTCAAATTTCATTGCTTACAAATCCATATCCAGGATTCAACATTATTTGATCCATACATGTTTAACTATGTACAAGTCTAACACATGAACATACACAAATAAAACCATTTTCAGCACGTAAACCAAAACAACAACAAACTACATTTTTACATAAACTAAGCATCCTGTGTTTACCATCTGCTTAATCTCTGAGCTTATTTTATGTGACAAACACCTTAATGAACACTTAAGCTTGGGTTACTCTGGCCTTGATCTTAGACTTGTAGTCAAGACCACCTAAACCGAGACCAAGACAAGACCAAGACGAGAGGGTATCAAAATCAAGACAAGACCAAGACCAAGACCAAGACCTGCTTCGTTTACGGGTGTCAGGCATATTTATGTGTTTTTGCTTTGGCACAGCCCTCCTCACCGCTGTCTACTGTCTCACTCACTTACTGAGAGGACAGACGCACGCTCCACTTGACTGTCGCGTCTCTCACCCTCTCTGTTGTTCACATAATGATATTATCCTATATCCTTGCATGTGATTGGCCACAATATGGAGGGATTGGAGCATAGCTGAGCCACTGTGTGAGAGCTGAGCAGCGAAAGGAAATTAAGTGAGGAGCCGGCTCTCGCTCAATGGGAGTCGACTCTTCTAATTCACTACAAAGCACTCTCTGAGCACGGCTCTTAGAGCTCATGCTTTTGAAATGACTGAAAGATTTATTAGGCTTTGTTTTGAGTTTTGTTCAAAAAAGAATGATTTGAAATGACCAATGAAAAAGAAATATATCACATATGCAGGACACCTTAAACTAGTTTTTTAATTAAACAGCAAGGTAGAACAAAATCAGGGCTGTATCAAGACACGAGGACTAAACCCCAATTCAACCAGACCCAGAACTGATCCGGAATTAAAACAGGACTACAGCAGTTCAAAATCAGGACTACTTAGGACTTAACCAAGACAGAACCAGAATCAAAACCAGATGATAGTAGCACTAAAAATCATCATAGACCTGCACTACACTTATTTTTTAATTCTACCAAAGTACACTATTTAGATTCAGAAAAGTTTATATAATTATTGGTCTCGAGACATCCAACTCTACTTGATCTATAAAAATGAGGACACAATGAGAGAACTCAGTCACTGAGAGGAAGATTTCCTATATTCATGCATTTTATTATTTTTGAACAATCGTGGGAATTTTTTTATTGATGTACTTTTATTGATTTCATCTTTACAGGTGTTCCACACACTAACTCCTCTGCTGTGATATTTTACATTTGTCCTTACTACTGGCTTGCTGAACATAAGGATTCCTCTCAGGTCATGAGTATTTGGTCTTATTTGGAACAAGCTTTGAATGTTGTGGGGCAAAGAGTTATTTGCTGCTTTGTTCATTGTTTGTGCAGTTCTGAGGTCAACCAAATCTTTAAAATTGAGAATATTTAATTTGATAAAAAGTAGATTTGATGGTTCTCTTGAAGTAGTTTTATTTGTTATGCTTATTGCTCTTTTTTGCAGAATCTATATTGGATGGGTGTATGTTTTATACGTCTTTCCCCACACTTCCACACAGTATGTCATGTACAGCAGTATAATAGAACAATAGAGAGTATATGATGTTTGATTGATGAGATCCTTAACCTTGTGGAGAATTGCCAGAGACTTTGATATTTTGCCTTTGATATGAGTAAAGTGGTAAATCCAGGATAGTTTGTGATGTATTATCACACCAAGGAATTTTATTTCAGATACTCTGTCTAATTCAATGTTATTTATTGTCAGTTTACTTTTGGTAGAATATACGCGATTCCCAAATATTATGAATTTTGTTTTACTCAGGTTCAATGTTCATTTATTATGGTCAAACCAGGTCTTCAGATTATTTAATTCATTTTCTAGTTCATTCAGACGTTGCTCCAAGTTACTTCCACAGCACAGTAAGTTTGTATCATCTGCAAATAATATTACTTTCAAAGAGTTTGAAATTGCACACATCTCATTAATGTACAATATGAAAAGCAGCAGCCCCAAAACTGATCCTTGGGGATCCCCACACACAACTGGTTTCAATTTTGGCATTTATGGCATTTATTTGGGTAAATTGTTTATTGTTTTTAAGGTAACTGTTAACCCATAATAACGCCACCCCTCTGATCCCATATGTACATAGTTTGTTAAGTAAAATGTTGTGATCAACTGTATCAAATGCTTTCTTTAAATCTAAAAAAAATCCGACAGCATATTCTTTGTTTTCAAAACAGTTGTTACTGTATCTATAAACTCCATTAAGGCAAGCGTTGTGGTCCTTTTGGGTCTGAATCCATACTGCTGTTAATATGGTACATTGTTTTTTGTGATAAAATCATATAATCTATTGTAAAATATTTTTTCCAGTATCTTAGAGAACTGCAGTAGTAGAGAGATGGGCCGATAGTTTCTGAGAAGATGTTTATCTCCAGCTTTATATATTGGAACTACTTTTGCAATTTTCATCTTATCAGGAAATAAACCACTTTGTAATGACAGATTACAAATGTGGTTAAATTGTTTCACAGTACATCCAATAATATATTTAATTAAGTCCATATCAATGCCATCACAGTCAGTTGATTTCTTGGAGTTAAAGGATGTAGCTACGTCAATAATTTCCTCTTCATCTACTCCCCTCATAAACATTGAGTTTGCTACATTCATAGTTTTAGTTTTAGAAGGGTTTCCAGTTTTTACAATTTCTTTAGCCAAGCCAGGACCAACAATAAGAAAAGAGTCATTAAAACCATTTGCAATTTGTTTTATGTCACTAGTGTCTTTGTCATGAAATGTCTTTAAATTTAATCCTGTCAGACAGGACAGGATTGGAAGGTTGATGGTTCGACCGCCTTCTGCTCCAGTCTGCGTGCCAAATATCCTTCGGGAAGTTACTAACCCCAAGCTGCTCTCCAATCCATCTACTGGAGTGTGAATATGTGATAGAAAGCAAGTAAATAGAAAAAAGTGCTTGGGTGAGTTGGGCAAGTTGTATAAAGGGCTTTGAGTGCTCAGAGCAGAAAAGCACAGTATAAGAAGCAAACCATTTATCAGACATTACATGTCCTTCACACCTCGATGCTCTTCCTGATTGTGTTGTTTTCTCTCTCTTCAGTTCTTTCCCTGCAGGATGGTGGCCCTCTCTTTTTGTCTGATGCCCGCTGTCTGCATCACTTATTCTCTGGTGTAGTAGAGAAACATATAATCAGTAGGCAGGGAGTGAATGTTAGTTACAGATGATCTTACACACCACCTCAACAAAGTATAGTATAGCAGGTATGGGTTTATAGGTCAGCCTGTAAGCCTTTATATACACACACACACACACACACACACACACACACACACAAACAACAACAAAGTAAAGAACCAACAGCATATTGTAACAGAAGGCCATCCAGCAGGTGTAGTTGGCCTCTTAGTCTTAGTTTTGTCTTCGTTTTAAAAACTAGTGTTATTGAAGCTAAGTTATTCCTCACAAATCAGCTCTGAGCCCGAGGGACTGAAAAGAAACAACTTAAACTTTCATTGCTGCAGAAAAAGATTCACTGACTTTGTGATTATTTGCTTATTTTCCAGCAAAGACCAGAAGTTCAAACTTGTGGCCTTTTTGACTTATTTCAGCTCTGTTTATGTAGAGATGCTGACACCATGTGGACAAATGCTATTATTGCAGGTTTGTGGGTTACAAACACTTTTAGCATGGCAAACCATAAAAGTAATAGTAATACTGTTTCAGTGTGGAAATATCTGTGTGTCAGTTCTTCCAGTAAGTGTTTTTATTCATCATTTCTATGAGGAAAAGAAGAAGGGGAAATGTTTCGACATCAAAGTGGCAAATTTATGAGAAAAAAGTGGCCCTTTAGTTACTGTACTGCAGTCGATGGCAGTTCAGCACTAAAGGGCCACTTTTTTCTCATAAATTTGACACTTTGATGTCGAAACATTTCCCCTTCTTCTTTTCCTCATAGAAATGATATCACAAACATGCCGTTGTTGTTAAATATGTTTGTCTGAAACAGGTCTGTCTTGTAAATGAGACATTAGTTACTGTACTGCAGTCGATGGCAGTTCAGCACTAATGTCTCATTTACAAGACAGACCTGTTTCAGACAAACATATTTAACAGCAACGGCATGTTTGTGATATCAGTGTTGTGACCTGTATATTCCATAATGCAGAAATTATATTGTTGGGTTTATCTATGCACAAACCCACTAACTGCACGACAAAACAAGGCAAGACAGAGCTCTTTGTCTTTGTGGCTCGCGAGGGAAGTCAGTCAAAGTTGAGGAAAAGATTCCTTCACCTGAACTCAACCAACTTCGACTGATTCCTTCGCTACGGCCCTTTTTATTGTCAGCAAGCAATCACTCATGAATATGCAATTACAAATACACGTGACATTCTTAAGCAGGCATATCTGAACAACGTCAGTGTCTATATTCTGTGTGTGTGTGTGTGTGTGTGTGTGTGTGTGTGTGTGTGTGTGTGTGTTTCCAGCTATACCATACATAGACATACGACCATTCAATGGACTTAAACTGTATGCAGAAAAGCAGAAGTAAGCATCTCGCTAAACTATAAAAACAAGAACTTGTAATAGGTCATGTCTCAAACGCACATTTAAAGGTGTGAACTCTGGCACTTTGAGGTAACGAACAAGACAGTTTCTAAAGCTATAATAGAAATTATAACGTCAAGGCTGCTTCCTCTCATCTCATGGTACACAAGTGCACACAGAATCTTATCAGACCTAATAAGGATATGATTTTTATCAACATACAAATGATTATATATTTCTAAGCATAAATGACAATCTTAAATTATTAATTCTGATATATATGCTCACTCATACAAACAATCACGGATCATTTTTCATTTTTTTAAATCCTGTAAGGAGACAAAAGTGATCCAGAGGAAATCTTTTAAGTGCACTGACGTCTGCTGCATCAGCAGTAAGATTATTTCTAATTTATTGAACCTAAAATCTTCAAGATTTAAGACGAGGATTGTTTCAGAGGCTTAACTGGTGCAAACAGTCAAAACTCAAGATATGATTTGATGATTTGTTACCATATATTTGATTATTGTATTTTTTTAACCTTCTCCTCTATGACTTTACTTTGTATTTAGATCAGAAACAAAAGTAGGCTAAATAAATAACTTTGAAAGAGAAATTAGTGTGCTTAGAGGCATGAAAAACAAAACAAACACTAAAGAACAAAAATGTCAGCTCTTTATAACAACAAAGATTTTATTTCTTACAGTTTTACTTAACAATAAACTGAATTTATATCATTTATTAGGCAAGAAAATTTAAACAAAAGTAAAGTCAAGCAGTAAATAAATATTGTTAAGAATGAAAAAACATATTCTTCTTTTTCCACATATTGAATAAAACAGTAAAGAGTGGAGTTTGTTATAACACATATTTAAAGGGCTGCAGTCACACGTTTCTAGGATCAAAACAAAACAACACAGCCAAAGATTTTACAAAAACATCAGATGATGTCAGGAAACAGACCAGTTTACTGTTCTTTAGTATAATAGTATAATACTGTATAGGGGGAAATTATTAATGGATAGTTGTTATTAGGGCTGTCACAGAAGATTATTTTGATAGTCGACTAGTCACCGATTATTTTTTCGATCAGTCGACTAATCAGATCATGCATCCATTGGACGACAAAACGTACAGCTTATTGCACCAACACGCATCTGCTTTTATATAACTATCATTAGCTTACAGCTTGAACTGTTTAAGGTATGTGCTAACTGAAAATAAAGACAGGATGATAATTTATTAAACTTCTAATGAAATTTGCAGATCGTCTCGGTGGAGTTTAATAAACTCAGCCATCTGCTCCTTGCTGTCTAAAATGTAACAGGACACTGGAGTAAATTCTCAAGCATCTCACAGTTCTCATCAGTTTTCTGTTTCACATTTATTCAGCTGTGTGAAAACTATAACTTTTAGTGCCAGGCCCACCACAAAGACTGTTACAACCTGGCCTGAAAATGCTCTCTCTAAACTACAGGACTGCCTCACACAGACAGACGGACATATTTGAACACCAGGACCTAGAAACTTTCACAGGATCAGTACTGGACTACAACAAGTTCTGTACTGCAAATGTGACTGTGGACAAAAGCATTCAGGTTTTCCCAAACCAAAAACCCTGGATGACCAGCGAGGTCCGCTTACTCCTCAAAGCCACCTTTAGGTCAGGAGACAGAGCTCTGTACAGGGCTGCTCAAGCTCACCTGAAAAGGGGTCTCACCTGTCCAGCAACAACACATGGAAGGTGTGGCATGGAATAAAAGACATCATAAACCACTGAGGCAAAACTGTGAAAACAGAAAACCTGAGTGAGCAGCTAGCAGAGGAAATAAACAGCTTCTTCACCTGCTTTGAAACACCACAACAGCAGCACTCATCTGCTTCGT
Organism: Oreochromis niloticus; assembly: GCF_001858045.2. NCBI lineage: Eukaryota > Metazoa > Chordata > Actinopteri > Cichliformes > Cichlidae > Oreochromis > Oreochromis niloticus. The sequence goes on from NC_031967.2 coordinate 20,416,780, forward strand.
GAGGCAGTGGCGTGAGGGCCACCGCCCTGTGGCCCTCATGGTAATCATGAAATGCTTTGAGAGACTAGTCCTTCAGCACATCAAGGATTACCTCCCCCCAGAATTCGACCCCCACCAGTTTGCATACCGCGCAAACAGATCCACAGAAGACGCCATCGCCACAGCCCTCCACGCTGTGCTGAGTCACCTAGAGCAGCGGCAGAGCTACGTCCAAATGCTGTTCATGGACTACAGCTCAGCCTTTAATACAGTCATCCCGGACATCCTCATCACCAAACTGGTAACTCTTGGCCTCCCTCTTCTCACATGTGCCTGGATAAAGGACTTTCTCACAAACTGGCCCCAGACTGTAAGACTCAGCCCTCACCTCTCCTCCACTCCCACACTAAGCACCGGCTCCCCACAGGGCTGTGTGCTGAGCCCCCTCCTGTATTCTCTCTACACCCACGACTGCAGTTCGACCCACAACAATAATCTCATCATCAAGTTTGCTGATGACACCACGGTAGTCGGACTCATCTCAAAGGGAGACAAGGCAGAGTACAGAGAGAAAGTCCTGAAGCTGGCAGCATGGTGTTCAGAAAACAACCTGGCACTGAACACTAAGAAAACCAAAGAACTCATTGTCGACTTCAGGAGACACAGCACTGACTTAGCTCCCGTTTACATCAACGGGGAGTGTGTGGAGAGGGTCCACACCTTCCGGTTCCTTCATGTCCTCATCTCTGCTGACATCTCCTGGACAGACAACATCTCAGCGGTCGTCAAGAAGGCCCAACAGCAGCTGCTGTTCCTGAGGGTCCTCAGGAAGTGCAAGCTGACCTCCAACCTGCTGCTGACCTTCTACCGCTCGTCCATTGAGAGCCTGCTAATCTACTGCATCACGGTATGGTATGGAAGCTGCACTAAGGCAGAGAGAGCGAGGCTTCAGAGTGAAGTCAAGACAGCACAAAAGATCATCGGCTGCCCTCTCCCCTCCCTGATGGACATTTATTCCGCCCGCTGCCTCGGCAGAGCAGCAAACATCATTAAGGACATTCCCACCCAACAGGAAACTGAACAGGAGACGTGACGACTTTCAGGACGTCTCACTGACATTCATTGATGCAGACGATGATTTGGACTGTGACTAACCCAAAGATTAACTATATTTCAGATTTACTAAAATGATATTCCTAATATTTGTTATCATTTATGATATTTTGACACTATTTGAGGTATTTTTATTACTGTATAACCAGTAACACTGATATTTTTTCTACTTCTGTCTGTAGTTTTGTGTCAGGGTCACAAGTCTGTGAAAATAAAGTGAATGTAATCTCTAAAAGTGGAAACTCAAGTTCAGATTAAAATATTTTAATGAACATGAAACATCAGAATTGTTTACATGAACCAAATCAGTAAAACTGGAAGATGGAGGATGGCAAACATGCAACAAAAAAAATCAGTTACTGAGCAGAATTAATGTGTGAAAATGTCACATCACGTGTTCAGAATTAAAGGGGACATGAAATACTACATGTATAAAGGTTCATTTACATCACGGAGCCCAGCTCTGAAAAACTGACACAGATGTAACTCTGTCTGTAAAGCTGGATTTAAGAAATAAGTGCTTAAAGTTATAAAAACATGTTCAGCGCCATCTTCTGCCAGTGTAACCATAACCATACGTTCTTTACCATACCGAGACTCTCTCTCCACTCCACCATATGTACGGGGTAACTTTGTAAGACACCCGAGGAGACAGTGCAACCGAACCCACAGTGAATGTACCAACTTGTACATTTGGGTCCCGCTGGCTGGATAAACCCGCGTCATGCGGGCAATACACCAGACAGGGAGCCAGCGCTGCAGGCTTGAGAACTCTCACTTGCAGGCTGAGGGATCAGATACAGCGAGGTCCGACTGGCGCGTAAACCGGTGAACTGCAGGCAATATGCCAGGGGAACACAGCCCGCATTAGCGGGCCAAGCTAGGGATGGCCTGCTAATGATCCATCCCCAGAGCCGAAAAGCTGGCCCATGCTGTCCACAGATAGGGGAGGGGGCCGTCAACTTAGCCTGCTGAAGTGGAGGGCCGAGCTAGGGATGCCCTGAAGGTCCACCACTAGCAGCGAGCAGACAGGAGGGTAGCAAGAGCAACATAAACCCACCCAACCCACAGAGCGGGTTCACTCCGGTTGCATAAACCTGACATGTGGGCGATACCCCAGACAGGGAGCCACCCCTAAAGGCTCAAGAACTCACTAACCGGCCAACGTATCAGCAAGGGGTAATCAGGTGAACTGTGGGCAAGATGCCAGGGAAACACAGCCTGGAGCTGCAGTTTGGCCACTGAAGTGAGGTGAAGTGACGCGACCAGAAGGCCCACCACGACACCACGACCAAGAGAGGGGTCATACCCCCCACACATATGTAGGGGGTATGACCCCTACTTATGTGTAGGGAGTAGTGGTGCAGCAGATCAAAAATCTCACTGTTCGGATTGGATCACGGTTTTAAGTCACGGATCGGATCAATTTTCGGATCAGCAAAAATAGAAAAAAAAGACAAAAATTCTACTCGCCATTTACTTATTTAAGTATTTTTTGCCTATTAAAAAACATTCAACTGAAGACTCATTCCACGCACTTATACAAAAACAAATTAAGGTGCAATATGGACATTATGGACCATGCTGGGCAGCCTCTGCATCCTCTGCACTCGGCCATAAACAACCAGAGGAGTCTGTTCAGTGACAGGTTGCTTCTCCCAAAGTCAAGGACCAGCAGACTTAAAAAGTCCTTTGTCCCACAGGCCATCAAACTGTTTAACTCCTCGCTGGAGGGGAAACGGGGACAGAGGAGGGGGGAACAAGTAGCTGTAGTGCCTTTTCACTGTGCAATAGCTTTTGTTAATAACCAATGGTGTAATAGACTCACTTGAAATGTGCCGTTCTCTTGTATTCTTATTCCTATTTATTCTATTTATCCCTTTTGTATTCTCTGTAGTTATATATGTGTATATATGGTATATTTCTGCTCACATTTTCCAACTTCTGTCGGTGCTGTGCTACTGGAAACTGAATTTCCCGGAGGAACCCACCCGAGGGATAAATAAAGTTTCATCTAATCTAATGTGATCTATAGGGCAGTACAGGGCTTTGTATCTACCACTCCGCTGTGATATAACGAGCGGTCACGGTCACGTAGCTTTCCGTTGCCCTGGAGCTCCACCCATTTGTAGTTTGAGCAACAGAAGATGCCTGGGACAGTTCAGGTATAACTTTAAACTTTTCCTGCTCATACATGCTTGGAACGATCTTGTCACTGAAGTGGACGCGCAACGAGATATCATAGCGTTGCTCAAGCACGTTCATCACAGTTTAAACCCCTTGTTTTGCACAATGAAATATGGCCTCTGGAGCTAAACACCACAACAGCTTTTGTAATACCTTTAGCCCAGTTGGACTGGGCAGCAAAAGGCTGCTTAAATGCCGCAAACTCCTCTGCTCTGCTACTTGGACCGCTAGCGCTGACCATAACTATCGCTGACCACGCGCACCATACACATTTTTTTTTCTTTTTCGAATCTTCGGATCACGTGCATACCGAACCGTGGAGTGGGATCGCTTCAGATTTCGGATCAACTGTGATCCGTTGCACCACTAGTAGGGAGTGTATGTAACGGAGCCTACTATGTAACGGAGTGGAGAGTCTCTATATGATAGAGAACTTCTGTTGTGAGCTAAGAATAGAAGGGTTTCTATAATCTGCTGCAATGTTTAAATGAGTGGAAGAATCCAGCTCTGACCTCACACGACTGTGGAAATGTTTGCTGCATAAATCAGCAGCTACAAACATTGAGAACCTGCCTGGATATCAGCATAAGCATGTGTGTGAGGGTTATGGTTAGGCTGCCCCTCATGCCTGTCCCACCTGTGGCTTCCTGTTGGAGAACAATAAAGTTTATTATAAAAGTATTGTTTCACCTTGATGTAAAGTGAAGTTCTGTTTTGTGTGTTTGAGTCTTTATAGAGTGTGTAAAGTTAACTATACCTTAGGCTTTTTTTTACAAGGTGCTGTCGGACTCTGTATCTGTGTGGAGGAGGAAATCATCTGGTTTTACTTTCATGCAGATATCTGGCCTCAGACACATAACTTATCATTTGTAATTTGTTCTGTGTTGTAAAGATTTTTTGTGCAAAACATATGAAGCTGAAACACTTTTCTATCTTCTTCTGTATCAGTAAAAAATCATTAACAGCTCACCTGGGATATTTGAAACAACCGTGTGTTTTGTACGGTGATGCTGTTACTCGAGTAAATGAAACTAACTGACACTTGAAAAATTATTCATACCCGTTGAACTTTTCCACATTTTGTCACCTTACAACCACAAACTTAAATGTTTTTTTATTGGGATGTTCTGTTATAGACCAACACAAATAGTGCATAACTGTGAAGTGGTATGAAAAAGATACATGGTTTTCAAAATTTTCTGAAATCTGAAAATCTGAAAAGTGTTACCCCCCCCTTGCATCAATACTTTGTAGAGCCACCTTTCGCTACATTTACAGCTGCAAGTCTTTCGGGGGTATGTCTCTACCAACTTTGCACATCTAGACACTGAAATGTTTGCCATTCTTTGTTGTAAAATGGCTCAAGCTCAGCCAGACTGGATGGAGAGCATCTGTGAACAGCAATTTTCAAGTCTTGCCACAGATGCTCAATGGGATTTAGGTCTGGACTTTGACTGGGCCATTCTAACACAAGAATATTCTTCAATCCAAACCAGGAGTTGGCAACTCCAGGCCTCAAGGGCCGGTGTCCTGCAGGTTTTAGATATCACGCTGGGTCAACACACCTGAATCAAATGATTAGCTCACTACGCCTCTGGAGAACTTCAAGACATCTTAAGGAGGCAATTTAGCCATTTGAATCAGCTATGTTGGATCAAGGACACATCAGGGTTTAACCCAAAAACCATGTTTCAAAGTGGGGATGATGTGTTCAGGATTACGAGGGGTGTTACTTTTCTTTTGCATTTAGTCGAAAAAGTTTAACTTTGGTCTCGTCTGACCAGAGCACCTTCTTCCACATGTTTGCTGTGTCCCCTACATGGCTCCTGGCAAACTGCAAACAGGACTTTGTATGTCTTTCTGTCAACAATTGTTTTCTTCTTGCCACTCTTCCATATAGGTCAGATTTGTGGAGTGTGATACTGAAAGTTGTCCTGTGGACAGACTCTCCCACCCGAGCTGTGGATTTCTGCAGCTCCCCCAGAGTGACCATGGGCCTCTTGGAAGCTTCTCTGACCCGTGTTCTCCTTACTCAGTCTGTCAGTTTAGGTGGACGGCCATGTCTTGGTAGGTTTGCAATTGTAGCATGCTTTTTCCATTTTTGGATGATGGACTGAACAATGCTCCTTGAGATGTTCAGAGCTTGGGATATTTTTTTATTACCTAACCCTCCAAAGGTTGATTCTGTTTATCTGAACGTAGCGTTTTCAGAGGGAGAAATGTTTCGTCACTCATCCAAGTGACTTCTTCAGTCTCAGCTGACTGCAGGTTTCCCCAATCTTATAAAAAGTACACTTGCATAATGACTGAAACTGGCACCAGTGAAGAAACAATGGGCTGGGAGGTGAGTTCCTTCATCATGATACTCTCTGAATGGTACTCATGGCCATTGATCATTGGTTGTTGCTCAATGGTCATGAGAATTTGCATAATCATGATGAGATTTACTTACCTTACTTACCTGATTGAGAATGCATCAAGACATTACCTAACGCTGCTTTAAACTTATCTACAATTTTATCCCTGACCTGTCTGGTGAGTTCCTTGGTCTTCATGATGCTGTTTGTTCAGTAATGTTCTCTAACAAACCACTGAGATCTCCTTCTTCTTATAATAGTATTGGCAGTTGGCAAACAACTGCATGGTGCATCCATCTCTCAAAAACTGAAACAAAGCCTGATAACTTTTATTCCCCGAATCCTTTTGCAATAACTTAAGATCCAATTTCATGTTGATGTTACTGAGACTTTGGACCAGTTGTCTCCTCTCTAACTTATACTTCAGACACTGCAAAATAACATGCTCCAGAGTTTTCTCCTCTCCACAATAGTCACATTTCCCTGAATTATGTTTCCCTATCAAGAATAGTGTGGAATCCAATCCTGTATGTCCAAATCTCAGTCTTGACACCGCCACCTCCTCCTCTCGCCTACTCCTTCCAGTGGCTCTCCTTACTCCCACCCACCTTTGAATCTTATATAACCACCTTCCCCTCCTTTCTTCTTCCCACTGTTTCTGCCATCTACCCCTCATTTCTAGCTTAATAATACTCTTAACTTCTGCCTGACCAAAACTCACTCATGCTTTTCTTTGTAAAAAAAAACAAAAAACAACAACATTGTCTTAGTCTTATCAACTGAAAATTTGAATCCCCACTTATACGACCAAAACTCACCGCCAGATCAACTGTCCTATGATTAGTGGCTTCCTTTACTAACCTATCCGCTGCTTCATTCCCCCTTACCCCATAGTGAGCCAGGACCCATACAAACACTACTGACAGACCCATCATATGTATCCTGAAAAGAGTTTGCTGAATCTTTATTAAAATATCTGATCTACCATCTGAATGACCACTCTGTAGACTGCCCAAGGCTGCTCTTGAATCTGAACAAATAATTGCTTTCAATGGCCTCAACTCTTCCACTCACTGAACCGCTAATAGAATTGCTATCATTTCTACTGTAAACACAGACAATCCATCAATGATCTTCTTCCCAATTTCTACCATAAAGTCTGGAATTACTACTATTACCCCCACTTGAATAGCTGGATTCTTTGAAGCATCCGTATATACTTGCACATACCCACAATACTGTTCAATGTAACCCTGAACTGAATTTGAGTCTAGACCGCCTGCCCTGTCCTTATGCTTCTGGTGCAATAAAGCAAAATCTACAGCTGCTTCGGGAAGTATCCATGGAGGGATTGCAGGCCACGGCACTCGCTGACATATGTCTAACTGATCCAGTTTAAGTTCTCTAGCTCTTCCCCCCACCACCCATCCAAAACTCTTTAATTCCCTCCTGCCTTTCTCCCAGCAAGGTTTAAGTACTTCTAGTGTAGGGTGATCCTTCCCCTGACCCTGTAAGTTTGCCCAATAAGTCAATCTAAGCTGTTCCCTTAGCTTATATTGTAGCCTCCAGCTGCAAGGCTACAATAGGAGTTGTTTTAAATGCCCCTGTACAAAGTCTCAACACGTGATACTGAATAAAATCTAACTTCCCAAGAGTAGTGTCTGCTGCCGAATTATATGCCACCCAACCATAATCTGACATTGACCTCACCAAGCCAGTGTATATATGGCCCTCAAGGATTCCCTATCCGCTCCCCAATCCTTCCCAACCAAACACCTCAAAATATTCAAAACTTACCCACATATTCCTGAATGTGTGCACCCCAAGTTACCCTCTCATCAAACCACAAACCCAGAAACTTAAACTTCCTCACTCTTTCTAATTCTACGCCATATAGCTTCAGCTTAACTTCCTCACTCACGCTTTTCTTTGTAAAAAATACAACAACAACAACAAAAAAAACATTGTCTTAGTCTTATCAACTGAAAACTTGAATCCCCACTTATACGACCATTCTTCAACTTTACCAAATGCTTCCTGCAACTTCTTTACAATAAAACCTACATTCCTCCCTCTCCTCCATAAGGCTCCGTCATCAGCAAAAAGTGAACATCCCGCTCCACCCTCTATGTCATTAAACACACCATTAATCATTAGAGAAAACAATAAAGGACTCACTATGCTCCCCTGAGGAGTCCTTTTCTCTACAGAAAACCTCTCCGAGTAATTCTTTCCAATTCTCACTTGTATTTGCCTACCCTTTAAAAAATCCAAAATCCACCCATACATCCACCCCCTAATACCCAATTTATGGATTTTTAATCAACAAACCTTCTCTCCACATCCACTGAGAGCTCTACAGAGCAGATGTTTTTATAATGACACACAGGTGAACTCTATTATCTAATTAGGTGATTTCTGAAGGTAATTGAATGCACTGGATTTTAGTTTGTGGTGTCAGAGTACAGATGGCTGAAAACAAATGCAGATTTTTACTTGCTTAAACCATGTGTCATTTTCATACCAGTTCACAATTATGTGCTTCGTTGTATTGGTCTATCACAGAGTCTCGGTCGTTGTGTCCTTGGGCAAGACACTTCACCCGTTGCCTACTGATGGTGGTCAGAGGGCCCGGTGGTGCCAGTGTCCGGCAGCCTCGCCTCTGTCAGTGCGCCCCAGGACAGCTGTGGCTACAATGTAGCTTGCCATCACCAGTGTGTGAATGTGTGTGTGAATGGGTGGATGTCTGGATATGTAAAGCGCTTTGGGGTCCTTAGGGACTGAATAAAGCACTATACAAATACAGGCCATTTACCATTTACCACAGAAAATCTCAATAGAAAACATTAATTTTGTGGTTGTAAAGTGACAAAATGTGTAGAAGTTCAATGGGTATGAATATTTCAAGGTACTGTAAGCTCAGGCTTTGTTCAGTTTAATTAGAAATGTTGAATTGACAAGTTCACATGTTTAATATTGAAGGAAGTAATTAGAGTAAAATACAGCTTTAATATCCACTTGGCTTTGGTCCAGACTGATATATGGTTCTTAGTGCAGTGGCACTTTGATATCACTGTAATGTGTGTTATGCTAATAGTGCCTGTAATAGATTACTTTGGCTTGCACAGTAAATGTGTAGCTTGCAAAGAACAATGAATATGTTTTTATTTTTCATTTGTTTGGTGTTTAACTGTTTTTGCCATCTCACTAAATACACAGATTTAAAAAGATGAAAAGAATAAAATAATAAATTTGAGTAAATGTCTGTTTCCTAACATGAGAAAAGTGCTGCCAGACCTAACTTACATTAACTTACTAATTCAGAAATGTTCATATGTTTAATTACAGGATTGTAAAAATATATCATATGAAATTAGTTTCATTAAATCAAAAACAAGTTTCATCTCTAACTGCTCTGTGCTTTTCAGCACTTATACTGTACCATTTCTGTTTTTCACTTGTGTGACTGATTCATAGACATCAGCAGCACCTAAAGAAAAAAACAAGCCAGGCTCACATTAATCATTTTATTACAGTTACACTAAAGATCAGAGTAAAAACAGAAACACTGTGTGAGTCAAAACCAGGACTGTAAGATCTTTAAATGTTCTTTGAAAAGCTGGTGAACACAAACTGAACCTGAGAAATGTTTGTGTTTTTGGAGGTTTAATAAAAGTCAGTATCCATCCATCCATTCGCTTCCACTTATCCTTTTCAGGGTCGCGGGGGCGCTGGAACCTATCCCAGCTGTCATAGGGCGAGAGGCAGGATACACCCTGGACAGGTCGCCAGTCTGTCACAGGGCTCACACACAGAGACAGACAACCATTTGCACTCACATTCACACCTATGGGCAATTTAGATTGATCAATTAGCCTATCCCCACTAAAAGTCAATATTAATAATAATAATAAAGATCGGTTTAAATGCTGACCATGTTGAAGAGAGTCGTACACATGAGTTTCATCCTGGTTGACTCCATGATTTGTGGAGGAGCCCGGACTGTGACTCTCAGACTGGATCGACCTAAAACAGGAAATAAACACAATTGTCATGGTCCTCGGTCTTTTGACCAATCAGTTTGTGTTTTTCATTATTATGATCCTGTGTTTGTTCTGTTTGTGTACTGGGGTTTAGACTTTTTAGTTCCTAGAGTTTGGTTTCTGTGTTCCCTCTGGTTAGTGTCTGTACCGTGTCTCTGTGCATTTCCTGTTTTATTGTGAAGGTCCATGTCTTATGTTAGGGCGTTTATCAATATGCGTACTTGTGCGTACTTGCGTTCTCGTGTACTCGTGATACGTCATCAGTCGGAGACCAAGTACTGTTCCAATTCGAAGTACGCATCACGCCAAGAACGCGAAAAAGTCCCGGATGTGTTCTCGATCCGCCCATTTTATCGAGCATGCATCGGTGTAGACTTGGGACAGCTATGTATCCCAGAATGCATTTCGTCCAAAACTCAACAGCGGACTCCCGGCACATCGTCCCCCCCCCCCTCCCCGCCCGCTCGCGGTCTTCTCACTACTCAGGTTAAAGAAACTCCAGCAGCTGTCTATAGTATTGAGTGTCCACTAGAATAGAAATAAAAGCGTTCTAACATCTCACCTGCTTGTTTTTATTAAGGTATGTACACATATGTACATGTACACTATTTTTATTAATAGAGGTTTCACTACTGAGGTTAAAAATGATATATAAGTCACTTAGATCACTTCTAAATGTTAATGTTTGGTTTATTTCAGTGTTTTATTTGTTCCTGAGTAAACCGGTTTGGCTGTGATTAAAGTTAAGCTTCATAACATGTTACTCACAGTTAAATTAGGAGGGGACGGGAGTAAAAACTCCGGACCTGTGACATCATCACGTACGCTGGTACAAATCACGAGTCCGTGCTCACGTACTTGAGAATTGAGAGACGGCCCACGAGTCCGTGCTCGCGTTCTCGGCGGGTACGTACTCCCGTGCCTTGTCGGCGAGTACGTACTCACCGAGAACGCGAGTATATACTCGCGTACTTGGGCATTGATAAACGGCCTTAGTGTGTTCAGTTTATGTTTCCCCTGTTTCATCAGGTCAATTTGGTTCAGCTGTGTCTTCCTCCTGTTTGCCATTCCACGTTTCCCTCTGTGTGTATTTATAGGCTGTGTCCCAATTCAGGGTATGCACGCTTGAAGTACGCATTTCAAGTGCGAATACGTCACCGCCATGCGACGACGGCTGTCCCAATTCAAAGTGCACTTCAAATGCATACTCCAAATGCGCCGTCGATTTCCCCAAATATCAAGCGTGGTCCGGTGCACGCTTCGTGGCCCCATATATCCCACAAACCATAGCGCGGCGGTGGGTGTGGATAATTTTGCCGCAAAATACGGCAGAAGGGAGCGGCCGAAAGAGTGAACTGTCAAAAGTAAGTACTGAATATGATGTCACTTATTTATGTGGGAATGTTTAAGAACATTAAAACATTACTGTTGGCCACATGTCGGCAAAGTTATGTGACATTAGTGATGTTTGTGTATACACACACACACACACACACACACATATATATATACATATATATATATATATATATATATATATATATATATATAATGTATATATGTGTATATATATGTGTATATATATATGTATATATACACACATATATATATATATATACACACATATATATATATATATATATATGTATATATACACACATATATATATATAACACATATATATATATATATATATATATATATATATATATATATGTGTGTATATATATAGAGAGAGAGAGAGAGAGAGAGAGAGAGAGAGAAAGAGAGAAAGTTGAGAGCTCTGCCCACCTGGGGTAAGTCTTCTGACTTATCCCACTTTATTGAACGGTAGCCGCTAAAAGACTAGTTACTGTCGCTGCCCTTTTTTTTCTTCTTTTTTTTTAAATAGCGCGCTGGAGCGGAGAACACGGACAGGAAGGCGAGGACGCCGCCGGGTTTCCCCCTTCTGCACCGCTTGCCTGGATTGTAAATGTTTAGTGACTTTTATACTGTGGCGGACGCCACTGGATTTTTAATGTTGTGTTTTATTGATTTCTATTGTGTTGTTCCCTGGCCAGGGTTGTTTTAATTCATTTTACATTTTTAACTGTTTAAATATAATAGATTATATTTTAGTCATACAGTTTTTAATTCGTTTGCATTTCCTTGGCTGCTCCACTGTTCTGCCCATTTTGAGGAAGGTTTCCCTCCTTTAATAACACTGTGCAAAAATCACCTTCGCTCTGTTACAAATACATATAATATTGTCCATATTATATTAACATTACCAAAGTGAGATGACTTTAGTCTCATGAACAACATTAGCTAATTATTATTTACTAACTAATCTTGAAATGACTGTTCAGTACAGAAATGAAGCCCAACTATCATGTTTTACAGTCCCGTGGTCTCAGCCTCAGATACTCAACTAATCAAAGTGATGTCATGACAAAAATGAAGGACCAACAGAACATTTTTTCTCCTTCATTTCTGTCACACAAAGCTGTATGACACGTTTCTCGCAGTTAGTATCATGGTTGCTAGGCAACCTGAACAGCGCGACAAGGGCTAGACCGTCCCATTTCACAACCCTCTCACTTCCGCACTACCCGTACTTGTAGTACGCACCGTCCGTAGTACGCGTAGTGTGCGTACTTCAAGCGTGCATACCCTGAATTGGGACACAGCCATAGTGGGCGTTTATCAATATGCGTACTTGTGCGTACTTGCGTTCTCGTGTACTCGTGATACGTCATCAGTCGGAGACCAAGTACTGTTCCAATTCGAAGTACGCATCACGCCGAGAACGCGAAAAAGTCCCGGATGTGTTCTCGATCCGCCCATTTTATTGAGCATGCATCGGTGTAGACTTGGGACAGCTATATATCCCAGAATGCATTTCGTCCAAAACTCAACAGCGGACTCCCGGCACATCGCCCCCCCCCCCCCCTCCCCTCCCCGCCCGCTTGCGGTCTTCTCACTACTCAGGTTAAAGAAACCCCAGCAGCTGTCTATAGTATTGAGTGTCCACTAAAATAAAAATAAAAGCGTTCTAACATCTCACCTGCTTGTTTTTATTAAGGTATGTACACGTATGTACATGTACACTATTTTTATTAATAGAGGTTTCACTACTGAGGTTAAAATGATATATAAGTCACTTAGATCTTCTAAATGTTAATGTTTGGTTTATTTCAGTGTTTTATTTGTTCCTGAGTAAATCGGTTTGGCTGTGATTAAAGTTAAGCTTCATAACATGTTACTCACAGTTAAATTAGGAGGGGACGGCAGTAAAAACTCCGGACCTGTGACATCATCACGTACGCTGGTACAAATCACGAGTCCGTGCTCGCGTACTTGAGAATTGAGAGACGGCCGACGAGTCCGTGCTCGCGTTCTCGGCAGGTACGTACTCCCGTGCGTTCTCGGCGGGTACGTACTCACCGAGAACGCGAGTACGTACTCGCGTACTTGGGCATTGATAAACGGCCAGTGTGTGTCCTCGTGTGCTTGTTGCTGGTTCGTCTGTGTTCTTTCTCTGCATCATTCTGTGTCGTCCCCGCGTCTCCCTGCATCGCCATTTAAGGTTTCAGGTTTGTTTTTGTTCGTTTTTTCCAGTTTAGGTTTGTTTAGTTTCCGTCCTTGCCTTCGCTGTTTCTCTTTGTTTCACCACTTTATGAAAAAAAATTAACTTGAATCTCCGCTGCCTGCATCTTGGGTTCTAATTCTCAACCTCCACTTTTCTGCCACAGCAGACGTGACAACAATGAATTCAAAAGCAACTGATGTTTGTTTAAAATAATAATTGAAAGTATTTTACTAACCTCGTGAAGCATGAATCTGTAAGATAAGATAAGAATACTTTATTAATCTCGGAGGAAACTAAGTGGTCACAGTGGCTCAAAGACAGTAAGAACAGTAACTGACGAAACTAAATAATATAATATATCACAAAGTAAGAAGAAACATGTACTCTACACAAAGTAGAGAATTTCAATTCAGTTGTACCAGTACTCACTCTTAGTTCTAAGATCATGAAACTCAATAAGAGAGGAGGTGATGTCGTCATATTCATCTGATCCTGAAATGTTCATATTTGTATTTACAGGATTGTAAAAAAAAAAAAACATCACATGAAATTAGTTTCATTAAACCAAAAATAAGTTTCATCTCTAACTGCTCTGTGTTTTTCAGCACATATACTGTACCATTTCTGTTTGTCACTTGTGTGACTGATTCATAGATGTCAGCAGTACCTAAAGAAAAAAACAAGCCAGGCTCACATTAATCATTTTATTACAGTTACACTAAAGATCAGAGCAAAAACAGAAACACTGTGTGAGTCAAAACCAGGACTGTAAGATCTTTAAATGTTCTTTGAAAAGCTGCTGAACACAAACTGAACCTGATAAATGTTCGTGTTAATGGAGGTTTAATAAAAGTCAATATTAAAAAGGATAATAAAGATCAGTTTAAATGCTGACCATGTTGAAGAGAGCCGTACACGTGAGTTTCATTCTGGTTGACTCCATGATTTGTGGAGGAGCCCGGACTGTGACTCTCAGACTGGATCGACCTAAAACAGGAAATAAACACAATAAACTCAAAAGTAACTGATGTTTGTTTAAAATAATAATAAAAAGTATTTTACCAACCTGGTGAAGCAGGAATCTGTGAAAGAGACAAATGTTATTACACATGTTTGTCATGTATAAATTGTTCCACTGATATTTAGTGTCATGAGATCAGAATACATGTATATGTGTGAATAATTAAAGTGTATGTAGTAAATAAACTCTCTAATACAGCATGAAAAGAAGAGGCTCTTACACTTGGACTGTCTGCAGCGATACAACAAGAGCAGGAGAATAATAATGAGAGAGACTCCACAAACCAGTCCAACCATCAACCACACAGGAGATGAACTGCATCCAGTTACTGTAACAACAAATAATAATTATTAATAAACTATAATTATTATATTGCATATTTCAGAACATGATTTTATAAAGGTTCTCACAAAATAGTACCAGATGACTTCAAGCCTTTAAACAGACAACCTAATGTTTCTTCTCAGTCATGAAACTCATTAACAAAAATCCATCAAATGTTTTGATCCTGCTCACCTTTAACTGACATCCAGCTCTGTGCTGACTCTCTTCCTGAGTACTGACACTTGTAGAAACCTTCATCAGACTTTGACACTGCAGAGATCTTCAGCTCCCCTCGGGTATCATTTTGAATAAGTTTGTCATTGTGATAGAAAAACACATTGGAAAGTATTTTTTGTGTTCTCAAACTGCAGCTCAGACTAACAGAAGCTCCCTCAGTCACAGGATGAACAGGACTCACCAGGATAGGACCATTACCATCATCTGTGACACAATCACACACAATTGTTTCAGTCACATCAGCTGGTGCACACTTTTTAGAAAAAGCTGTGAGTCGTTTCTCATGATCTACATGAAGACCTGACTTCCAAGAGATTTTCTGAGATTTTCCTTTCGGAGATCTCAGCCTGGTTTTAATGACTGTAGAGAAGTTTGAACAAGTGACAACATTTAAGCACAGAGATGTTCAGTTACAGTGGGTTCATCATGTGGATCATTTGTGTAGTCAGTGCTTGTATTTTTTTAGAAGGCTGAGGGTCCATGGAGTAAATAAATGCATCATGTTACTATTTTATAAGGAGATTGTTGAATCTGTTATGGTATCACTACATGGTTTGGAAAACTTTCTGTCAAGGTCAGATCCCAAATTAAAAATCTGATTAAGATGAGTGGAAATATAGTTGGGATCTTCATCTTCCCTGCAGGAGTCAAATTTATTATCGATACAATTATTGAATGGTTAAAGGAGAAATTGTAAATGTTTGTATGTTTGTAATATTTTGCATGATGTGTTTCCCTAAATTTCTCTGAATCGAGACATTAAAAGTTGATCTAATGTGATGTTGATCTTTTTAGAGTTTTATTCTGACAGAGAAAATAAAACATACTAACTTAATTAGAGACCAACAACCACGAATATTTTGATGCTTCGTTGCCTGAAATTGTCTGAAATTCTCATTTTTGTTTCTTTTGCCACATAGAATTACTTCACATACAGCAAAGCTGGGACAAATGTTCATGTGACGTCTAAATCACTCAGATCCAAGAAGTAAATGTATAATAACATACTCTGTACAGTGATGTTGACTGCACTGCTGAACTCTCCTGATCCAGACTCACACCAGTACACTCCAGTATCTGACTCTGATGTGTTGATGTTACATGTGGATCCAGTCATTCTCCTACAGTCAGAGAGTCGGCCGTCCTCAGAGAACTTCCTCACTCTCCACTCAGTGAAGTTTCCCTCACAGGTCAGTGAGACAGAGTCAGAGGTGAAGTGTTGCACTCTGTCAGGACTCACTGTGAGAGACGCTGCTGAATGAACATCTGGAAACAACATGCAGTGAAGAGACAAAGCTCACAGATGTTAGGATTCAAAATATCACAGTGAAAATATTTGTTTGAAGCTTTTGTTCTGACGATCAGTGATAATATTTCAATAAGATGCAGTGTTTGTTTGGTCAAACTGTAATTTTTAACTTGAAACCTTTATTGTCTTTATTATAGACTCAATGGTCCAGAATTAAAAGGAAAACAAAAGAAAAGAAAATCACTTAAAATAAATATTAAACAAATATTGAGGAAATAACTCATCAGTTTATATGTTTCACTGATGCCTCCAGTTTCCTTCAATATAAACACAAATCAGTGCCATGTTTAGATTTAAAGCCAAGCTGGTTATCAGTGGAGTTAATAAACATGTTTAATCTTTCTAAAACTTTTCATATTATACTGGTTGAGGTTAAAGAGATATAATTATCAGGACTTTACCAGCTTTAACCCTGATCAGCACTAATAGAACAGACAACACTGAGTCTGACAACAAGCCCTGAATCACACAGACAGTCAAATCAATGGAAAACAAAGGAGCCGAATACTGACATGTTTAAGATGATCTAACCCACATGCTTTATCTGCTGGCAGCTCATGTAGAGCTTGGTACACGTCATGTGACATCATGAGCTTTGAGTCATCACTCTCAGCATTATCCACCTGATACAGATCACTCTGAACACACTTCAGTCATTTGCTGTCATGTTTCTGTCATAACTCTGTGATATTGTCTGTTTCACAGATTCCTTCTACAGTGAGATATTTTGCAGCAGCAGGACCAAAACTAAAAACCTTTGAAGGATATTTGAAATGAACAATAACAGCAGCTGTTATTTGTGACGTCTTCTTCTAGCGTCCATCTGTAGTCAGTGTTTTTCTTGTATTTGTCAGAGCTGTTAACCTGCCTGCTGACATCTTTGTTTCTTTATTAACTATATTTGACTTTTTTTATCTGAACACCTACCTGAGCACTAAACAAAGAGTCTTAACTGTGTAAATCCTGTCTGTGCACTAAGTAAAAATAATCAGTACAAACAGTAACATGAGTTTAAATATCAAAGTAAAAGTATTCAAAGAGAAAACATTTAAAATCTCATAGATGTCTTTTGTTTTTCATGTTATCACATTAAATAAAAACTGAAAATTAAGAAAAGGAAACAAGGAAATTCAATTTGGTTTGATCACAGAGAGAAAGGAAAATATTCAGTTGAGTTCTTCTTTTGGGGAGTTTTAATGTACACAGACATCAATGGTTGTCATGGAAATATGATATTAATGATCTATAACTTGGAGAAACACTGGAAAATAAAAATGATGACCCAACATGAGCTTATTGAAAGGACAGAGAGAAACAAACTGACCTGCAGACCAGACAAACTTTGGTTGACTGTGATCAGTGTGATACTCTGGGTCTCCTCTTCCAGCTCTGCACACATATCCTGCTGTGTGTGTCTGTCCATGAATGATGTAGGAGTCCTGTGCAGTCCCACTGCCATCAGGTAGCAGCTCATAACTGGAGGATTTCTCTGATAGATCAGGAACAGCTTTATACCAGTAGAAGCTCCATCCTGCAGACGGATGTTCAACCTGACAGTTCAGAGTTACTGAGGCTCCAGGACTCAGCCATGATGGAGACACAGTGAGGACAGGACGGGGTTTATCTGTTCAACAAAGATTTTCTCTCAGTGAACATGTAGTACAGTCTCTGAACAGTGAGCTCAGTTTATACAAAGAATAATAATCTCAGTCTATATGAACAGAAACACATTTTACAAAGTGTTCAAACAGCTTAAAGCAAATATGACTTACTGTCAGAAACTGTCAGTGTGACTGAATCACTCCACTCTGTTGTTTTATGCTGTGAACTTTTCATTCTGCCCTTACAGCGATAGTTTCCACTGTTGGATGATGAAGCAGATCTAATCCTGTATTCATTTTGATTTGGAGGTTTTATGGTGCTGTTTGTTTCCCACTCATAATCCCACTCAGTGTCTCCTCCATGGATCTCACATCTGACAGTGATCGTCTCTCCTCTGTATATCTCAGACCAGTTTGGATACAGAGTCACAACAGGCCTGTTTGACACTGTTAATGTTCAAGAAAGTACAATAAAAACACATGAAAGACAAAAGGTTCAGTTACCATCAGATGTAGTGATTTGTAGGACGTTACATTTAAACTCACCAGTTGTGTCAATCCTGACTGACTCACTGTCCTCTGTGTAGTAAACTGGTTCTCCTCTTCCTCCTCTGCAGCTGTAGAGTCCTCCCTCTGAGACACTGATTTGTCCATTTGTCAAAGCTTTATAAGATTTCCCATCTCTGTACCAGTAGTATTTCCATCCAGATGATGATGATGATAATGATGATGATGATGATGATGATGGGTTCACAGAGCAGGTCAGGGTCACACTGCCCCCTACTGGAACAGCTGTCCTATCAGCTCTCAGTTCAGCCTTTGGTTTATCTGCAGTTCAGTTTAGAACAAGAACATAAAAGTAAAAATGACTGAATCAGAACAATTTAAAGATGGAAAAATGTAAATGATCAAATATCATGAAACTTCAATGCTGAAGACATAACAAACTTCACAACGTATTTCTGTTTTGATTAGAGAAGTGATTTTTAAAAATATTTACTTTTGTGTATTTACAGTTAATTATATACATGCATGGTTCAAATAATTGATTTGAACCATGAGTCCGTTTATTAATCAGTTATATGAAAGTAACCCAAGTTTATATGATCTTATTGTATTTTGAACATTTGAAAATTGTTCCTAAATGATTATGAGCATTTATAATTTCATTCGTGTTATTTTGTACTTTTTTTGTTCCTTTATTAAATTTATCAGTAACAGCCAATCAGTGTAACCACAGCACGCAGGAGAAACCTGAGTGAGGGGAAGAGATTCAACAACAGAGCAAGTTGTGAACAGATGCATTTTTATTTCCAGTCTTTGACAGTGATGGTGTCCAACTTCAGTCCTTGTGGATAAAATCTGTTTGATGGAGTTTGAATGAGGACTTGGTGAGTCACAGTTGGTTTTCTTTGGTGTCAGTTAGGATGTGCTCGTGTTCTTTACTAAATCTGATGCTGAAGTCACATTGCTGCCATTACAGGGAGCAGTTTGGATGTGATTTCCAGCTGAGCTGTTAGGAATGCTGGAATAAGACTTCAGTGTTTGTGTTGCACAACAGATCAGGTTTATTAGCCGAGTGCAGATCTTGTCATTGAAACCTGAGACTGTTGAACCTTGATGGTGATCCACGCCCAGGAGATCTGAACTTCCACTGAAATCTTCTGTTCCTGCTGGATCAACTCATATTCCAGAGATCAGGAAACTGACTCACACTTCTGAACTGTGGTAGGACTCCACCATAATCTCTGTTACTGCGACACACAGAGGACTTAATCCAAGAACTGATTCCACACCAGACTGTGACTGTGAAAGGTTTTCTCTGTAAATCTGTGGGCAGCTGATTTTGTGCTTTCAGTGTTGTAATTCCATTCATTGTGTTGGTGTTGTACTGGTAACTCACTGTGTTACTGATTATTCCTAACCAGCCACTCTGCAGGTCTAGTGAGTGAACTGAGTCGACTCATATTGATCAGAGTTTGAAGAGCAGCTGAAAGAAATCTGGTTAACCCTGAAGGAGCTAACACAGGTTAACTTGTAGTTAACACAGATAAGAGTTCAAACTAACCTGAACTGGACAGAGATATTTATTTATATTGTTGCTATACTTTTTAAAAAAAAATTTCTGGGATTTGGATCATAAATTAATGTGCACTGGAAAGTTATTATATATTTCTGCATCTTATGTTTCCCATAAATAAAGTTCTGCTCTTTGGTCTGTTATTTTAGGGCTGTGTGCTCATGTGAACTGAGATTCTGGTTTTAGCTATCTGTAAATGTCTCCAGTGCAACAAGAAGATGACCCGGAAATAAAAACAAAACATTTTATTCAAAAGCACGAAAGAAACAGCTACAAAGCTACAAGAAAAACAAGTGTTTTCACTTATTTTGATGAAACAGATAATCTGGATGAAACATCTCCAACTTACATGACACAGTCAGTGTGATGGTATCACTCCACTCTGAGAAGAAATAGTCCCTTCTGCCTCGGCAGCTGTATCCTCCACTCTCAGACTCAGTAACTGTGATTCTGTATTGATTGGATGTTGGAGGTGTGTTTAACTTGGCTGGTCTCCATTCATACGTCCACTGAGCTCCTTCACCTCCCTGAATCTCACATCTGACAGTGACTGTCTCACCTCTGTATATCTGAGTCCAGGATGGCTGCAGGGTCACAGTGGGCTTAATGGGAACTGTTCACATAAGAATGATCCAGTTAGGAGAGAAACATAAAAACTCTGCTGTTTATAACATAAGAGTAGAGTGACTGCAAAACAGCTGATTCACAGACAGTTTGAAGACTGAACATCAAAACAAAGTCACAATAAAACAATTTATAGCTTTATAGCATTAAACACAACATGTTTAATATAAAATGTAGTAGATTTTACTTTACTTATATTTTATTTATATTCCAAAACTCACAGATTTTTCTGCTTTACTTTTACTTTGAGGTTGAAATCAGCGTGGAGAACCAGAACACTGATGAAGCTGGGAGCCAGTCTAAAAAATGGGAGTGCTGGGATCCTATGTGATGTGATGTGTTTGAGTTAAAAGCCTGGCAGCTTAAATCTGTTTGGTCTGCAGTCATTCAGCTGATTGTTTGCTGAGACTGTTGCAGTAATCTAGGCAGGGGCGCCGTAAGAGGAAGAAAAGTGATGACGAGTCTAAGAGCCTGTGACTGACAGGGGCCCAGGAAAGAACATGTAACTATTTTTTTATGGAAATTATTCAACTATCACCACAAAATAATGTTTGCTTCACACTGTATTTTTAAATGTTTAAAGCTGTGTCCCAAAACGTCGGCTGCATCCTTCGGAGGACCCGGCCTTCGCGGTCTACGTGGGCCGGGTCCTTCGAAGACCGAGAAGGCTGGAAGTGCGAGGCTGTGAAATGGGACGGTCTAGCCTTCAGATTTGCGTCACCGCTGTGTCGGTGGAGTTTAATAAACTCGGTCGTCTGCTCCTTGCTATCTAAAATATAACAGGACACTGGCGTAAATTCTCGACCGTCTCACACTTCTGTTTAATCAGTTTTCTTTTTGACGTTTATTCAGCTGTGTGAAAATCCCGGAGGAACCCACCCGATGGATTAATAAAGTTTTATTTAATCTAATAATATAATAACTTTGATCTCAGCCAAACCGATTTACTCACGAACAAATAAAACACCGAAATAAGGCAAACAATTACATTTTTAAGTTATCCGAGTGACTTATATATCATGTTTAACCCGAGTAGCGAAAGAGCGGGGGTCTGAAAACGATGACGCCGGGAGTCCGCTGCTCTCGCTGGCTCGAGCGACCATTGAACCCCCCGGCTTGCTATCGAGCGGGTGGGTAACAGACGTCTCTGAAAACGTCGGCGCACTTTTGCAAATATGCAATGTCTTGATAAACCAAGCAGATATTTAAAGTTTACACACCCACTTTCTCGCCTGAAAATATGTTAAAAGTTTATTTTGTGACCCAGAAAGATTAATAAGACTAATTTTAAAACTTAGTAGCGGCCGCCATTGTTGGCAGCTGAAATTTGGCTGGACCGCGCTATGAATTCTGGGATATGGTGGGCCACGAAGGACACACCCAACCCATCCTTCAAATTCGGGGAAATGAAGGACGCATTTGTCGGCCGCATTTGAAGGAGTCGACGAATTGGGACAGCCTTCGTCGCCGGGCTGTGACGTAATCGGCCTTCAAATGCGGCCTCCGGAGGATGCAGCCGACGTTTTGGGACACAGCTTATGTTTCATAGTGTTAGTTTTGTTTTGTTTTTTTCAACAAAGAAGAAAATCTGCCTCTGCCTTCCT
The DNA here is from genome assembly GCF_001858045.2 of Oreochromis niloticus. Lineage (NCBI taxonomy): Eukaryota > Metazoa > Chordata > Actinopteri > Cichliformes > Cichlidae > Oreochromis > Oreochromis niloticus. The sequence continues at coordinate 20,438,830 of NC_031967.2, forward strand.
ATTTTCATGATCAATCAGAAGCTACTTATCAGCTGACCTTAGAGTTCTGTTTGGAGTTTGTTTAGTTAAAAGATCAAAGATTAAACAATCATTCTTCCCATAGCCCATTCTGTCAGGAGGCAGAGTCTGGCTTTTACAACAGAATTTATTTATTTCTCAAATGAAAAACTGTCATCAAAGATCACCTGCAGAGTTTTTACAAAGGGAGTTCTGAACTTTTTCAGAGGAACAAGGTTACACTTAAGAGCAAAACGAGGTTCAGAAGGTTCAAATAATACAATTTGTTTTTTGATAGTTTACATTCAAAAAATGTATTGCCAACCATGATTTTATGTCATCAAGGCAGTCTAGCAAAACTTTTACAGAGACCGTAAAACTGTTTTTAATGTCATCTGTTGGAAGGGTGTTTTATAGGAGTTTGATGGGCAGCAAACATAAAAATCCCCAAGAGTTAGAATGCTGTCAAATCTTTATATGATTCCAAAGAAAAGGGTGGAAATAAAATCCTTGTTTAACTTGAGGGGATGATAAACAAGCACAGGAGGAGACAGATCCACCATAAATAATTATAGTTCAGAGCTGCCATAAATATCAGCAGTGAGGTGTTGGCATATAAAAGGGTTAAAATAGATGCAAGACCTCTGCTGTAACCAGGTTCCTGCAGGAAGCTGCCTGTGACTGTTGCAGGTGGTGAGAGCTTTCAGTCAGCTGAAAGAATTAAAACCTTTTGAGTTCCATCAGGTCTCAGCACAGAGACATATTTTAATTGGCTTTACTTTGTTTAAAAATGTTTATCCAAAGAATTACTTAGGTTATATTTGCCACCATTTAATAGCATAATTACAAACCTTTAAGCAGTAAAATGTCTTCTGCACCATTTTATAGATAAGAATTTAAATTTCACTCATTAAAAAATATAAAAATGTAATAAATGGTTTGTACACATGTCATGGGTCTTGTACAAAATCTAAAAAAAGAAAAAAACCCCAGTATATCTAAGCAGAATATTTATCCATGTCTGCACAGTGTTATATTTTTAGGATCGGCATGGTTTGCAATATTAACGTGTCTCTGTGGTTCCTCTGAATCCAGGTGTGAGGAAATAAGACGTGTAAAATAGTGTCTTTGTCTTTAAATGATAAAACATTTTTTTATTCTTACTTTTGAATTATTTCCTAAAAAGATAAATACATGACTGACATGTCTTGTGATAAGGAGACAAAAATGTATTTTTCTTTCACTTCTTTCACTTGTTTTTTTTGTTGTTGTTGTTTTTCTTTCCCCTGTCCCGTTTGGATCTTTAGCCATCAGAATTGCTGTCTGAAGGGCAAGAAAGATGCCAAGCAGCTTTACTTTACCAAGTGGATCATCATGGCCTTGCCATATTGGTCCATTTGATTGACCTTTATTATAATTATGTATTTATTTTATTATTTTTTTGGGCAGCACGGTGGCACGGTGGTTAGCACTGTTGCCGCACAGCAAGAAGGTCCTGAGTTCAATTCCACCATCAGGCCGGGGTCTTTCTGTGTGGAGTTTGCATGTTCTCCCCGTGTTTGCGTGGGTTCCCTCCGGGTACTCCGGCTTCCTCCCACCGTCCAAAGACATGCAGTTTGAGGGGATAGGTTAATTGGATAATCCAAATTGCCACTAGGTGTGAATGTGTGAGTGAATGTGAGTGCGAATGGTTGTCTGTCCCTGTGTGTTAGCCCTGCGACAGACTGGCGACCTGTCCAGGGTGTACCCCGCCTCTCGCCCTATGACAGCTGGGATAGGCTCCAGCGCCCCCCGCGACCCTGAAAAGGATAAGCGGAAGTGAATGGATGGATGTATTTATTTTATTTTATTAGACGGGACAGACATGACCGGGGGATAGGACAGGGAGAAAGAATGAAAGAAAGAGAGGGAGAAAAAGAAAATAGAGGGGAGAAGAGATGGCGAGAAAGGGGGGAAGAAAAAAAACAAACAAACAAAACACCTTGATCACCTGTATGGAGATAAAAAAAAAACAAAAAAAAACAGAAGAGAAAACAAACAAAAAAGAGCAACATAATAAATACAACACCATCACAATAAACTAGCTAACAGTAGATAACAGTAGATACTAAATATTAAATGTTATTGTGCAGCACGCAAGATCGACAGCACACAATGTGCTTTGAGGTAGCAGCCAAGAAAGGTGTAGTTTGTGTCTGTGCACATCTGTGTGGATCAGCACGCTTGTATTCAAACGGTTTCTCCATGTAATGGTCTGCTAGGGAGTGTGGGGAGCCATAGCCCCGCCCCCCAGGGCATGAAGCAGGTCTGGAGGAGTTCCAGGCCGCAGACATCCAGAGGCCCCAGAATACGAGGACCCAAGGAGGACCACCAAAGGGGCAACGGTGCCTGAGATGTTCTCAGAGAGGTGGAGTCTAAGACCCAACCTGACATATAGACACAGACGAACAGGCGCACGCACACACAAACGTGCATTCCCACCCCCATATACACAAACAAATACTCGGCACTCACCCGACATAGAGACACACACAAATAGACACTGTACACACATTCACACTCCCCAAACATACTCTATATCCCAGGTCCAGGTACCCCTGCCCCCAGAGGGGCAAACCGTACCCAGACCCAGGAGATGTAACCCTTCTCTCTGGGGTGGAGGCAAGCAGACCGCCTCCTTATTTTTGTTTTATATTTGTTGTTGTTGCTGTCTTGAAATCTTCCAGCAGAGATCAGCTGGTGGCAGCATGTGTTCAGGAGATTCAAGGACAACGTTACAGTTTTGTCTGAGTGTAGCTGGAGGACATTAGCTGACATTTAGTTTGAACCTCACACAGACAGTCATTAAGAGAAATCATCATAGGTCACATGGTCTAAGTGCAAGTACTGTGTATGTGTGTCATTAGCATGAACATGAAAACATGCAGCATGTGTCTCAATTATCTGTCCAAGAGGAAGCATAAATTAGACTGAGCCCCTTCTAGTGTACACAGTAGCAGTTTTGTCACCATTTGTTTTCTACAACATTTGATATAAATAATTTTTTTAGCAGCGTCTTCATGCTGAGACTTTGTAAAATAATCATAAATGTAAACGTGTGACAGGAAACAGTTAAAAACATTAAGCAGGCTGGGCCCAGCAAAATGTATAACTTATAAAAACCTTATGAAGCAGGTCTTTAAGAAATTATGTTCTGACGTTTAACAAAACCATCATTTGTCATTCATTTAAAATTAATAAATAAATTCATGTCATGAACATCAGTTAGTGGAATCAATCTAAGTGTAACCTCTAATGAGAAAGGCTAATGTAGCAAACCAGTCTCTAATAAAATGAGGCCAAATTACCATCAAACCTGAAACTTCAATGAATTAACTTCAATAATGCTAAAAACAAATGAACTGATCTCACTGTCTGCACATGTGAAGCTACTGAGGTGAAGACACTGGGAAAATTACATTTGTATTTATTTTTTTCTCATACTAACAAAATATTTTTCATTCTTCAGATGTTTCATTTTGAGTGATTATTTTTATCAAAACCATTTTTGCTACTTTTGATAATAAACAAAAAAGCCTTCGGTGTGTTTCATTCTGGAAAATAAATTAAAAAACATAGTGTGAGTGAAATATCTCCAACTTACGTTTTACATTCAGTGTGATGATATCACTCCACTCTGTCCAGAAAGAGCTTCTTTTACCCCGGCAGCTGTATCTTCCAGCATCAGACTCAGCAGAGTTGATGATTGTGTATTCTCTGGATGTTGAACGTGTGTTTAACTTGTCTGGTCTCCATTCATACGTCCACTGAGCTCCTTCACCTCCATGAATCTCACATCTCACAGTGACTGTCTCACCGCTGTTTATCTCACCTCTGTTTATCTGAGTCCAGTTGTGTTGCAGGAACACAGTGAGCTTAGGAGGAGCTGTTCAAATAAAAATATAATAATAATATATCATTAGCAGACTCATAATTTGATTTGTAAATCAACAACAAAAAGTTTTGTTTTGATTAAATAAATCAAACCAGGTAATTTTCTGATCTTTTTATTCCACTATGTACTTACAGTAGTTCTACATCTTTCCATTTACATATTTATACATTCATGAACATATAATCCTTGAGTTGTCAGTTAACTGCTGTTTCCTGCTATGAGTAAACATACCCGCAGTTAGAGAAAGGTTAACGTGGTCTCTGCTAAAATGAGGCCAAATTGTAATCAAATTAAAACTTTGAGGAATTAGAAAAAAGAAAAATGCTAAAACAAAAGAACTGCATCATGACACTGAGCTGCAGTGATGAAAACTCCACATGTGCAACAACTGAGGTGAAGAAAACTGCGATAATTACATCTGTTTTTCATTTTTCATTAAACTTACTGAATACCACTGTCAGTTATTACTGTATATTTTTATAATTACATTAAAAGCTGTTGTACGCTACTTTTGATACTAAACTAAAACAAAACCTAAAGTGTTGTTAAAAGACAATATTTGTTTGTCTTTTTGGATAAAACATGCAAAATAAATTAAAATGAATGAAAGAAATATGTTCAACTTACATGATACAGTCAATGCTGTGCTAACACTCCACTCTGTCCAGGAAGAGCTTCTTGTGCCCCGGCATCTGTATCCTCCACCATCAGACTCAGTAACTCTGTTGATTCTGTATTCACTGGATGTTGGACGTATGTTTACTTGGCCTCGTCTCCATTCATACGTCCACTGAGCTCCTTCACCTCCATGAATCTCACATCTGACAGTGACTGTCTCACCGCTGTATATCTGAGTCCAGGATGGCTGCAGGGTCACAGTGGGCTTAGGAGGAGCTGTTCAAATAAAAATATATCATTAGCAGAATTATAGAAAAATAAAATCATCATTGAAACTGTCCTGGTTTTTATTGCTATTGTTAATGATAATTATAACCTGTAATTTGATGATATTTAGAATCTACCAGCAGAGTGAATGACAACAATCAATAACCCTGAGTTTTCTGTTTCTGTCTCACTTTGTGTCTTCTGTATGTTTTGGTCTTAATGTTGTGTTTATAAATCTGTGGAATAATCAATAATCTGTATAGACAAGTTTTTTTTTCTGTGGCTGATTGTGACTCAGAGAAAATGGATGTCTTTTCATGTTGGGTCTCTGCCTTCTAGAGAAGACATGACAGTAATACAGCTGAGTTTCTTTTATTCCTGAAATTTTTTTTGCTATTGTCTGAAATGTTCCAGCAAAGAAGCAGCTGATGGCAGCATCTGTTCAGCATCTGTTCAGGCAATGTGTTTCAACAACAACATTTAAAGTTTTGTCTGAGTTCATTTGGAGGACATTAGCTCACATTCACTTTGAACCTCACACAGACAGTCATTAAGAGAAATCATCATAGGTCACAAGGTCTAAGTGCAAGTACTGTGTATGTGTGTCATTTGTTTAACTTACATAATACAGTCAATGTGATGACTTCACTCCACTCAGTCCAGGAAGAGCCTCGTCTGCCGCGGCAGCTGTATGCTCCAGCATTAGACTCAGTAACTCTGTTGATTGTGTATTCTGTGGATGCTGAACGTATGTTTTTCTGGCCTCATCTCCATTCATACGTCCACTGAGCTCCTTCACCTCCCTGAATCTCACATCTCACAGTGACTGTCTCACCTCTGTATATCACACTGCTGTTTAACTGAGTCTTGGATGGCTGCAGGAACACAGTGAGCTTAGGAGGAGCTGTTAAAGTAAAAATATATCATTAGCAGACTGATAATTTTGACTTGAAAATCAACAATACATTTTTTAAAAATAAATTAAACAGGGTAATTTAATGATCTTTATATTCCACTATTTTTTTTCTACATCTTTATATTTACATATTACACATTTATAAATATAATCCATGAGTCATCAGTTAGCTGTTGTTTGCTAACAACGCTGTTAATCCTCCAGTGATGGATTCAAAGCTGGAGGCTGCTCTGCTCTCATAAACTGATTATCAGTTCTTAAATGGTGAAATACAAAGTTTTCATGTGGCATCAAAGTCAAAACTAGACTGGCAAAGAAAAACTAAGAGTAAAGGTTCAGTAACCAGGAAAGGAGCACAAACTGTTTTTTAAATCACTCTAAAAATACAAAACAGCACCATGAACTCCTCTGTGTCTGTAAGTGATCTGAAGACTGAACAAAGGTGAAACAATGCACTGAGCCTAACAATTAATAATTTGACAGATTCAGTGGTTTAAGTGCTGGTGATTAGTGAATAGCGATTTCCTCCATAACTGGAAGAAGACCTTTTTCAATTCTCAAATTTTTTTTAAACTCATCAGTTTCCTGATGAATAGAGAACAACATGTATCTGACTGTGTTGCCTGTGCTTCAGCTAAGCCACGTTTGTTTACAGAGCCCGCACCATTGCATTTAGAGGATAAGTGGGGGTATGATTGTATGTTGCAGCTAACAAAAAGTGCAGTGAGTACTGGTAACTGTACTCTGTTGTCCAGACTTTTCCCTCCCGTTTCAAAGCAGACAGCAGTGGGACCATTTATGCTAAAATAAGATAATTACATGTTTCAAGTTCTCTACAGATAATGAAAAGTACAAGGTGGGAGAGATCGACCCAACTTGGTGTGCTGTCGCACTCACGGGAAGAACCACCAATAATGTAAGCGACCCAAACATGGTAATTGGAACATGGGCAAGAAGTGGGCTGTATTATTATTGTGGGGAAAACACTCTGTTGGTTCGTGTTCCTCTGGGAAGCGTAGGGACATGTGCAATGGTGCGACTGGGAGCTCCTCTCATGCTTATTGGGAACCGGGTAAAGGCTATTCCACAACACAACACTCGTACCTTAGCCGCTAGATGTAAGAGACACATTTTGGCAAAAAGAGGGACCCAGGGTACACATGCATATGATCCTCGTCTGAACTCGCCGACTTGGATAGACTCCATAGGAGTGCCCAGGGGAGTTCCAAATGAGTACAAGCTGGTAAATCCGGTAGCTGCAGGATTTGAAAGTATATTCATTTGGATAACGCCTAATAAGAATGTTGATCGCATTAACTATGTTCATTACAACTTGCTGAGACTCTCTAACCTAACCAGGGACGCCATGATGGGGTTCGCAGAACAATTGGGTCCGAGTTCGCTGATGGGAGTGCAGAATCGAATGGCCCTTGACATGTTGTTGGCAGAGAAGGGAGGCGTGTGCGCCATGTTCGGAGACATGTGCTGCACCTTTATCCCCAATAATACTGCCCCAGATGGCTCAGTAACCCGAGCTCTGGAGGGCCTGAAAACTTTGTATAAAACCATGCATGAGCACTGAGGTATCGAAAACCCGCTGGCGTCCTGGATGACATCCGTGTTTGGACAATGGAAAGGTGTGGCTATGTCAGTGATTTGTTCCTTGGCCGCACTTTTGGGAATACTGGTCATCAGTGGTTGTTGTATCATTCCTTGTGTCAGAGGATTGTTGGTAAAACTAATGGCGAGGGTTGGGTGGAAACCCTGGCTGGGTGGAGGCCATCTACCAGATGAACTTAGAACCCATAGAGTGGGGCAGGGAGTGATACAACACGAAGTATGGTGACATTCCTTGTTGGAATGTCAAAAGAGGGAATGTTAGGATTCAGAAATTCTTTTATTGCTGCCATATAACCTGCCTTATGATAAATGCATTAATAACATGTTTTACAGCATTATTTTATCAGTAATATTTCTTACAGGGTTCATATCGCATTGAAGATGTTTGTCATCACATTGACCTTTCTATTTATAGGTTTAGGTATGATCATTTTATACACATTGCATATCTGTGCTTGTTTGGAGTTGATGTTCCATCCAAGAGAGTTATAAGCTTCACTGGCGCAATGTCCAGGTGATACATGTTGAGGGAAGATGAGAACATAGCAGGTTGATTGCATGCATGCTTACAATACACATAAATCTAGCAGCAGGCCTGAGTGAGGGCCCAAGTGTCTTCTACTTCTCTTTGAGACCTGCTGCAATTTAGTTTACTTAGTGATTGATAACGAGGGTCAATAATTAGCCCTTAGAGACCCTGAAGCTTGAAGTGTATTACCTTAAAAGGCAAGTGTTATAGAAAAGAGAAATTATATGTCTGTTTATAGCTATTAAAAATGTAGAAGATGTACGCTTGTCTGTAAACAATGTATTTTTGACTTGTAATTGACGTACATGGGGGCGTAAATCCTCTATGCTATAAAACACTAACTGTCTGTGCTTTGTTTTGCCTGTTAGCATAAAACATGTCAGCATGTGGTTCTCCCTACATTACTTGACAGGCTTTGTCCATTTATTGTTAATGTTATGATTTTGCATTGGTCATGTGACATTTGTGCATCTACACTGAGATTAAATGTACCTGCTCTGTTTTGTTGTTACAGTTTTACAGAATGAAAGTGGTACAAATGGTACATCAGTAAAAGCTCTGAAGAACGCCACAGTCTCCACATGGAGCGCTTACTGAAGCCATTTATGTTTAACTGCACAGGCTGAATAGAAGCATTGAGTCTGTGCAGAAGATAACATGTAAACACAGGGAGGATATTATTGAATACATTATAGGAGATAACAGCTACATATATGAACTGGAAGAAAATAATCATTTCTTACCTTCAGCATTTCCACAGATGACAGTACTGAGCACTGAAATAATGAATAAAACCTCATCAGACATTTTACAACTGACAAAATCAAAAACAATATAAAGGAAGACTTTTAAAGATACATTTCCAGATGAACAGTAATCACCAAATTTCTGTGCTTCTGTTTGTCAAACAGGCTCAAACATAATAACTCAAACTGTTGTAACACAGTGTGTAACTATAAGTGATGCAAAAAGCAGCAGTGTATCAAACATTTAAGCACTTAAAGAATCACAAGTCTGCTTTGTTCCAGCTCTCAGGTAAACAGGTTAAAGCAGTGACACACTGTAATTCTCACAGATCAGAAACATTTTCATTAATCGCTGCCATTCAAACAATGTCAGACGTGTACTTACAGAAAAAGCCCATCATGCAGAGCAAAGAGTGCCCCATCGTCACATCCAGCCTGCTGCACTCTGATCCACAGATAATCAAACAGTTTTACTTTGCAGAAAAAGAGAAGTTGTGTTTAATATAGATACAACAAGAGCTTTTCTACAGTTTCTTCTTCTGATTGGTCTCTCTGTGCTTCCTGTCCTTTCACACAAAACTCAAACAGCTCCTGTAGCTTTGACCGCAGCACTTATGTGACATGTTTAATTTCCTGTCCACTGCAAACATAGAAGTTTGTTTCTTATGTTGTTACGTGTCTCTATAATGTAAAAAAGTATTCTGTTGCTTCATGTCAGGAGACATATTTTGGCAGGTTATAATTTTAATCTGTCATGGTGCTCCAGTCCTCCTGTGCTCGCTCTATCTTTAATCATTGTTGCTCTCTCTCTCCTTTGTTTGTGTCGATGTGTTTGTGTCTCTGTGTTTGTGTGAGTGTGCTTAACCACACTTTGTGTTTCAGGGGTGTAGTCTCCTCTGTTTCCTTTCCTTGGGTCCTGCACACCTGGAAGTGATGAACTCACCTGTTTGTTCTTATCTGATTCCCTCACTCTGACTTAAGATGAAGGAAGCCCTTCAGTTGATGCCTGATCATTGAACTAGGCAGTGTTAGTGAAGCTGGCTCCATCAAGTTGCGTGTTTGCTCTGTTTTGGCACTGTGACCTTTACTCACCTCTTTGTCCTCCTCTGTGCAGAGACCTGGATGTGGATCTGAGTGAGTTACAGAGAGACAGATTCCTGTGGGTTTGTCTGTGTTGGAGTCCTGGGCCTCACTAAATGAAAATCCCTTTGCCATAAACTTTGTTTCTGACTTTGCTGTAAATAAATCTGTTAATTTTTCTTCAGAGTCCCACATCTTGAGTCCAATCCACACCAAAGTGTATGATAATGATGTTTTAGATTATTTGTTTTTCTAATTCAGATATATATGAACATTTACAGCCTCCATGCAGACTGTTAGAGGCAGCTGCTTTTCAGTGTGAGAAATAAACTTCACAGTTTCTCTTGATGTTCACATAGATTTGTTTTCTATAGTCCAGCATGTTTCATCACCACAGTGACTCTACTTTAACCTATTTTAACGTGTAAACATAAATCAAGTAGTGATAATTGTTACTAATACTCCAGTATGGGCAGGTCATTTAAACATGTGCCATGCAGACAGAGAGCAAAATGAAATTCCTACTGTGCTCTTTGTCTGTCTTTGTTAACTCTCTGCTGTTTGCTGAAGACTTAAAACAACACATCTGCTAACTGCTGGCAGAAACCACAGGCTGCATTTCCTCGTTTCTATGCAGCCCTGCAAAAAATGAGGTTGTTCAATAGATAAAATTAACCTGTGACAGAACAGACAGTGACCAGCAACAACCCTTTAAACACATCTAGTCATTGTGGTCTGTCCAGAAGACCAAAGATGTGATTCTTTATTGTCAGGTTTGCAGTTTAATCTTAATATTTCTTCTAGAATTAAATATATTACTATGGTTCATGTTGTAAATCTGAATCTAATTTAATTTAATCTGGATAGTTTGGGGAAATTTGTTTTGGTGTTTTAAAAGTTTCAGATTTATCAAAAAGAAAACAATATTCTTCATTTGCAAAGTCTTCAGAGACACAACTTTGATGCACAAACAGGTCAAAAACAATCTGCTTTGGTGCTCAACAGTTCTAAAAGTTATCAAGTCTTTATCTGAGGCTGTTGACTTTGACTGTACACTGTGTATTCTGATTCTGAGGGCAGCACTGCCTAAAAATGGAACTTAAAACAAAAAGCAGCACAAGAGCCACACACCCATGGAAAACACACAGAAAAAGAAAAAAAACTGTGCAAATATACAGTGTAACAGCAGTACACTGTGAAGGGCTGCACACATGTAAATATTGGGTGAAGTGAGTTATCTTAATATATATATTTCTTTTTGTTCATTTTCAGCAGCATGTTTGGGTCTGGGGGCAGCAGTCTAAGCAGAGGTGCCCAGGACTCCTTCTACCCGGCAGTAACTCGTTCACTGCTCCAGAGTGAGCAGCAAATCCTTTTCTGACTGAACACCATGGCCTCAGAGTATGAGGTGGTAATTGTCATACCAAGCACTTCAAACTAAGTGGTAAACCACCCCAGTGTAAGCTGGAGGTCACTGCTCGATGAAGCCACCAAAACCTCAAAAGGAAAAAGCAGAGACTAGTGAACCCGTCACCATCTGCCTCTTAGCTGTGCCAGGAAATTCTGTTCATGAAAATTGTCAAGAGAATCATTGACAACACCCACCAAGAAAGAGTTTGACTTATTACCAGTAATGCAGACAAAGCCCTGACTCTTTGTACAGGTATCACCCCACACAGGATATCCTGAGGAATGCTGTCAAATGCCTTATCCAAGTTCACAAAGCAAACACAGGCCAGTTGGTCAAACTCCCACACACTCCAAAATGTCATTGAGAGGAGGAAGAGTTTCAACCAGTATTCAACAACCAGGAAGAAAACAATATTGTTCCTACAGAATCCGATGTTCAGTTAACAGATGGACTTTCCTCTCCAGTAATCTGGTGTAGATCTTCCAGGGCAGGCTGTGAACTGTGATCCTCTAAAGTTGGAATACACTCCAGCCTCCCTCCATGAAGAGAAGAACCCTCACCCCAGTCTGCCAATCCAAAGGCGTTGTCCCCAACTTCAACACAATACTGCAATAGTGTGTCAGCCATGAAATCCCAACAGCATCCAGAGCCGTGAATCCTGCAGGTGAATGAGTTGAGTCTCATCCATCCATAAGGAGTTATTAACTACCTCACCCCCAGTGATGGATGAGCTATCCCCCCTGTCCTCTGACTCTCCTCCTACTATAGTGGAGACGTCGGTGGGATTTAGGACATCCTCAAAGTATTCCTACCAAAATATATCCACAGTTGATGTCAGCAAAGTCCCGTCCACACTATATACAGTGTTTATATTTAAAGGCTTAAAACTTTCCTTTTTGATAAAGCTTATAGTTGGGGCTGGATCACATGACCCTGAATCCTCCTTTAGTGTAGGCTACTGCAGGCTTCCCATGATGCACTGGGCGTTTCTTGTCCACTCACCTTTTTCACTCATTATGTTGTTTACTTTTTCCTCTCTCTCTCCTCCCACCCAGCTGGTCACAGAACATGGCAGCCCCTCCCTGAACAATTAAATTGATACTTGAACAAATGTTCTGTTTGCGTATCAAAGCAAAGCATGAACTCATTTTTTTATGAAGACAATTCTTTGTGTAGTTTTGACATGTATGCACAGATGCACACTGACTCAGCATCTGATTGTAAACACAATAAAACAAACTGAACAGATGATGTGAAATAACTGAAAAACTGTAACAATAATGTTTGTGTTGAACACAACATGTTACTGTAGCCGGATGGGCTACTCGCCTTTCTTTTTCTCTCTCTCTCTCGCTTGCTCTACCGCTCTTGCTCTCTCTTGCGCTCGCTCTCTTGGTTGCGCAGCTGGGTTAATTGGGAACCCACCTGCATATTGATTGCAGGGTTGTCCGAGGCGGCATCGTGGTGGGGGGCGGCATCACGGGCATCGGCAATAAAAAAAAAATTGCCCGTACTCATGCTGCCCTGACATCAGCCAGCGCATATTGGGAATGGCATAGGCACCAATCGGTTTTCTATCGCCCATTTGCTGGGAGTAAGGGCGCCCTCCGTTTGCGAGGTGCGCCTCCTGCTTGCGGCACAGGGAGGAGAGGGCAGGGCGGCGGGGGATTCTCTGGCTGCCTGGAGCAGCATCTAATAACCAACTCACAAAATAAAAATAAAATAAAAACAAACCAACAAACACGAAAACATCAGACATTATGATACAGACTTATAATTTGCACTGATGTTTTTTTTTTTTTCGAAATTCTTTACGCGAAAAGTGAGCGAGAGCCCTCGGTGCGCCTGCTTGCTGCTGAAGTCAAAGTAAACATTATTGTCATCTCCGCTACATACAGTCCAGTATATAGAGAGACGAGACGACGAGGCTCCAGTTACAGCAGTGCAAGTAAACAAACAATAAATATAAGAAGAGTAAGAAAATAAATGGTAAATCCATTTATTTATAAATCCAAAAAGAAATGGTAAAAATAGTAACAGTAACAGACTAAACTCCAAAAAATACATTAGGTTAAGGATTTTAATATTAATTAGTCATTGTCAATTGTTGATTTGTCCTGTTCTGATTGTATGACGAATTATGATGGCTGTTTGGTAGCTGTTTGCATACTATGCATATTTTCTCTCTCTTCATGTGTGTGTGTGTGTGTGTGTGTGTGTGCGCACATTTTCCTCTGGTGAAATTCAGTATGGTTCTGACAACAGTTTTATGTTAATGTACAATCCTTAATACGTTTCGTGGGGGTGTGTGGGGGGGGGCGCCAGAGGGAGTGTTTGCCCAGGGCGCCAAACAGGCTAGGACCGCCACTGAGCAGCAGTAAATGCTGGCACACTGCGACGGATTGATCAGCAAGCGAGTAGATCATATGACAGCTACAGGTATGCTCTCGCTTAACCTCAGATTCCCTCCGAGTACCGGAATTTGTATTAATATAGTTTTTGCGGCCTGTTGTAGCGCGGCAGTTTCTGTTTTATTTCGGCGTTGCGGAGAGAGGTGCTCGTGTTATCCCCACCAGTGAGAGTATAGCGCCTCCGGTCCTGGGGTAAGCCGTTAAAACTACTTTTATTAGCATTCACGATTACCGGAGGCTAAGGTTACATTTATCTGTCGTTTTAGGGTTTGATTGCTGCATTCACCTCTCGTGGCAAATCACCCAACCTTAATCGGAAAAGTGACACGCCTTCCCAGCCGCTGTTGTGAGGACTCCTCCTCGGTGGAGCCTGCTGTCTTGTCTTGTCTTCTCTCGTAGTGAAACTGTTTTTATTAAGTAGGCTAACCTTTCTCTGGTTCGCCTGGTTTTATTTTATTTTATTCTGGATTGTTGCTTGTACCCACGCCTCTGTGATCGGGCTGGAGCGATCCTCCGCCCGAGTGTGGTGCTGGGAACCTTGAACTGCCTCAGTTGCCGATCCGTGGGGAGCCAGACCGGCTTGTGATCGAGGCCTGGACAATTACTACCAGCACGAGTTGTAGTTGACTCGTGGGGCGTAAGCCTTCCAGTGTGGTGTGTGTGTGTGTGTGTGTGTGTGTGTGTGCGCGCGCGTGTGTGTGTGACTTCTTTTATTAAAGTTATTAAAGTTGGGTTTAGTTTTTTATGATCTGTAGCGAGCCTGACGCTCAGTGTCCTTTTATTTGTTTAACGTATTTTTCTGTGTTTTATTTCAGTGAACGGAGGACGTGCCAGTGGCACGGTGGTGGGTCGTTTTCACACTTTATTTTGTACAGCACCTGGTGCAGTGATTGTCTTTTTGTGTGATTTTCTTTTGGGTCCACGGCTGCTGGTAAGTCCAAGTTCCATCATTGTTTTATTGTACTTTTAGGACACTGTCAACAACGACACTATATTTTGTTTTCTTAATATTTTATTCTTTCTTTCCTTTACTATAATTAAAACTGTTAATATTTGAGCCAACCTGCCTCTATATGTGCATCCTTGAATCTGTGCGGCCTTTTTTATTCCTTTTATCTGTTTTTCTTAAACATATATTTCCTGGGGGTGAAATTCCCCTATGTGGTGTTGTCATTTTATTATTATTTCTTTTATAACCCCGCCGACCACTTGGTCACATAACCAACATTGATTATGTCAGTCTGTCCAGTCAGTTCAGAAAGCAGACCCACATGCAGACCAGGACTCAGAGTACAAGAGGTGACCATTGCAGTTTTTTCTATATAGTCTCTATTTAGATTGCAAAAATGCTGACTTCAGTCTCCAGTCGACCTCAATAAATAAATGAAACTTATATACTCTACAAAAGGTAAGCCGCCTGAATGAGATGAACCATTATTAGTCCCAGGGATGGGAAATTCACTTTGTTACAGCAGCAAAGTAAACAGGGCAGGAAGAAATAATACCTAAAAACAACAGTACTATGCAAAAATAGAAGAGAATAAACCATTGAATTATGTGAAGAATAATAAGTCAGATGATACTGTGCTGTCCCTACAATATGACTGAATTAACTCTCAACCTCACCAGCCTCACCTCATGTGTCACACACAGAGGTGTAGTGCTGGTAGGACCAACTGAAGCCTTTTTGTTTGTTTGTTTGTTTGTTTGTTTTTGTTTTTCCAGACCGTATATAAAATATTCACATTTTACTTACAGTGTGATGCAAAAGCTTGGGCAACCTTGTTAATAGTCATATTTTCCTGTATACATCGTTGGTTGTTACAATAAAAAATGTCAGTTAAATATATCATATAGGAGACACACAGTGATATTTGAGAAGTGTGTTAGATTTGTATTGTTGGATTGTCATTTATGCCTGGAAATATATATTTATATATGCTTAGAAGTATATAATCATTTGTAGATTGAAAGAATGTCTCATACTAGGAGGTCTGCAACAACTCTGTGTAGCATGAAGAGGGGGGTGCGTTCACCCCTCTCCAGAGTGTTCTGGCATAGATCACACACCTCTTGGGATCATGAGCAAGGTTCTATCTGGTATAGCAAACACACGTATATCTGGTTAAGTCTAAGTGCCTTTTGTTTAGATGAACTGCTGGACTTCCAGACCAGCAAGTTTAGGGAAGTCTTCATGGGGTCACACTCTGACCCCCCCCCCCCCCACACACACACATACTTACACAACGGACAGACAAGGTACTCTTTGTGTGTATGTATACGTCATATGTTAATGAACCTATGTATATTCATGTAACCTCAATGAAAGAGCAGTCTTACGGGGGAGCGGACGAGAGCAACTGAAGTCAAGTGGAAGGAACGACACTTGGCTCGGGCCTCCCTCGTATACGAGTAACACCAAGAACTTTGCCTGCTTGGTGTCTAATGCTTTTTGCTGTTGTATTAAAATTCTCTCGTTCCAGCGGCGGGTCTGTGCTAGACAGAGCCATCAAAGTGAAATGAAGTTTATTGGATTTACAGAAAGTGTGCAATAATTGTTTAAACAAAATCCGGCAGGTGCATAAATTTGGGCACTGTTGTCATTTTATTGATTCCAAAACCTTTAGAAATAATTATTGGAACTCAAATTGGCTTGGTAAGCTCAGTGACCCCTGACCTACATACACAGGTGAATCCAATAATGAGAAAGAGTATTTAAGGGGGTCAATTGTAAGTTTCCCTCCTCTTTTAATTTTCTCTGAAGAGTAGCAACATGGGGGTCTCAAAACAACTCTCAAATGACCTGAAGACAAAGATTGTTCACCATCATGGTTTAGGGGAAGGATACAGAAAGCTGTCTCAGAGATTTAAGCTGCCTGTTTCCACAGTTAGGAACATATTGAGAAAATGGAAAACCACAGGCTCAGTTCAAGTTAAGGCTCGAAGTGGCAGACCAAGAAAAATCTCGGATAGACAGAAGCGACGAATGGTGAGAACAGTCAGAGTCAACCCACAGACCAGCACCAAAGACCTACAACATCATCTTGCAGCAGATGGAGTCACTGTGCATCGTTCAACCATTCGGCGCACTTTACACAAGGAGATGCTGTATGCGAGAGTGATGCAGAGGAAGCCTTTTCTCCACCCACAGCACAAACAGAGCTGCTTGAGGTATGCTAAAGCACATTTGGACAAGCCTCATTCTGGAATAAGGTGCTGTGGACTGATGAAACTAAAATTAACTAAACTAAAACACCTGCTACCTGCAGTAAATTATGGTGGTGGTTCCATCATGCTGTGGGGCTGTGTGGCCAGTGCAGGGACTGGGAATCTTGTCACAGTTGAGGGACACATGGATTCCACTCAGTATCAGCAGATTCTGGAGACCAATGTCCAGGAATCAGTGACAAAGCTGAAGCTGTGCCAGGGCTGGATCTTTCAACAAGGCAACGACCCGAAACACTGCTCAAAATCCACTAAGGCATTCATGCAGAGGAACAAGTACAATGTTGTGGAATGGCCATCTCAGTCCCCAGAGCTGAATATTATTGAAAATCTGTTAAAGAGAGCTGTCCATGCTCGGAAGCCATCAAACCTGAATGAACTAGAGATGTTTTGTAAAGAGGAAAGGTCCAAAATACCTTCAACCACAATCCAGACTCTCATTGGAACCGACAGGAAGCTTTTAGAGGCTGTAATTTCTGCAAAAGGCGGATCTAATAAATATTGATTTCATTTCTTTTTTTGTGGTGCCCAAATTTATGCACCTGCCTGATTTTGTTTAAACAATTATTGCACACTTTCTGTAAATCCAATAAACTTCATTTCACTTCTCAAATATCACTGTGTGTGTCTCCTATATGATATATTTAACTGACATTTTTTATTGTAACAACCAACGATTTATACAGGAAAATAATGACTATTAACAAGGTTGCCCAAACTTTTGCATCCCACTGTAAATTTCCTCACAAGGGTTAAGGCCATTCATGAGTGATGTTTCTGTGCCATTGTGATAGCTCATTTTGAAAAATGCATCACTTGTAGTCTCTGGTATGTAACATCATTTGACCAAACATCTATCTTTTTCATTTGAGAGATGCTGTGATGTCTGTGATGCGAGGAAAAACATCAGAGGCGTGTTTTTCCTCGCATCACAGACATAGCAGCACCCCTTGACCAACATCAGCAGCTTTACTTCTGTTGTTGTAAATAGTTTGTGTGCTACATTTTTCATATAACTTCATTATTTGTATCCTAAAAACACGTTTCAGTGAGTGATTAGTTTCTGGTTGCATAAATGCACAAATAAATACAGAGCTATCAGTGTAACATTTTTAGGCTATTCTTCACCTAATCGTTAATTTAACTCTTGAAATATTTTTACAGAAGCAATATTTGGATTCAAATCACAGTCTTATTAAACAAGGTTCTTTGTCCTCAGTCTGGTGATAAGGAGGTAAAAGGCCTACTGGGCTGTCATGGGTGTGTCCAACAAAATGACAGGTGTCAGGATATGATGTGTGCTGATGTAGTTTAGTCTTTTCATTATTCTTATAATTAATAGTCAATTGGAGAAAATATACAGCAGATAAATAAACTTTTTCCTTTTAAAGATGAAATCTGCTGTGTGATTTTTTTCCATCCTTAATGGGTATAACACTTGACAGAGTTCCTATAGATTATAATCCTCTAGTTAATTGAGGGTCTTTGAGATTTTTTCTGTCTCATTGCCACTTGTTCCATACCTCTAGATTAGAGAAGTAATTTCTGATGGTGGAGGACCAGAAATGATCAGTCAGTATCTAAATGTGTTTCTACCTTCTCTGGGACAGAGACAGAGAGATCTCACAGCCCCATTAAGGAGTTATGGGATCAGATTCTGCTATGTCAGGACATGTATATCCTATGTATACATGTATAACCTATTTCCACTAGAACATTATACAACACTTCCCCTAAAATGGTTTGGCTTCGTGATATCACCCTGAGAGCAGCTTTAATGGATCCTCTCAGGGGTTTCCTCTGTGTGTAAAGAAACATCTGAGTGACATAAAAAAATGGTCAAAATGAAAACAGTGTAGTAATTCAGTATGTGTACATGTGCACTTAAGCAGTATTTTACATTGTTTTTCCTTTGGCCTCTTCAAATGTCCTAAATAACAATGAAGTTTCATGGCTTTCAGTGATTTGACAGTAAAAACACAGGAGGTTGCAAACAGTTTCAATGTAGAGTGCTGGGAGAATCGCAGTGCTGCCCAGCCTGAAGCTTAAACATGATAATGCTACACATAAAAAAAAATAATTAGACCACAGTTTTGTCCAGGGAATGGACTCCAGTGTTGTTCTAATCTTTTCCCTTTTTGGACAGATCACAACATGAAATATATATAAGCAGACATTTTAATACTCAGACTGTGTCCTTAATATAACTTAAAAAATGACAAAGCAGTGACCTTACCTTAAGAATTGAAGAGCTGATGTGACTTGAAAGAGTGGCACTTTGCAGAAGTGTGGTACTTCTGAATGGTGCTTTTGATCAAGAGCTCAAAAGTTTGGACTCCTTGAAAGTGTTAAAAAAAAGTACAATACATCACTTTTAAATATCAGATGTTGAATCTGACACATTTTATTGTTCTTTGAAAAAATATTTGCTCATTTTGAACTTAATGCCAGTATCATGTTTCAAAAAACTTGGGACAAGGGTCTCTTTCCCACTGGGTTCCATCATAACTTTTTCTGTTTTCAAAACCTGGCAACAATCTGGATATTGAGAAGTTGAATTGCTGTAATTTTGAAAGCGAAATGTTTGTGTCGGGTTTCAATTACTGTCAGATGTGATGTGTAGTTTTAATTGGTGACTCTTTTACTAGTGAACCTTGACGCACTTCTTGCAGCATACACAAGTCTGGAAGGGCGAGCAGTCTAAGGCGCTGCGTTCAGGTTGCAGTCTCCCCTAGAGGTGTGGGTTTGAATCCCACTTCGGACCGAAGCTCAAACAGTCCGCTCTCATGATTTATTTAGGTCCTCCAATAGTTAACATGCTGCTATTCTTGTTTAAAAGCATCAGATTTGTGGTGGCTGGAGCTCAGGAGGTAGAGAAGGTCTCCTACAAACTGGAAGGTTTGATCAACGTGTGCTGAGTTGATGTGTGAATGTTTGATAGAAAGCAATTACATGGGAACAGCATAAAAACCAAAGTGCTTGTGTGGATGAGGCAAGTTGTATAAAGTGACTCAAGTGCCTCAGAGTAGATAAGAAGCAGTTAGTTCAATCCTTGGCTGCTCCAGTCTGCGTGCCTCAGTATCCCGAGGCAAGATGTTGAACTTCCAGTGTGTTAATGCATCGTAATGGGTGAATGAGGCATTTTGTAAAGAGTGCTAGAGCAGAAAACCAACAAAGATTAAGATTTGACAAGATAAACATTTACAACAGATTTTTAGGGGTTTTATTAGTTTTATAAATGATTCAGACAAGTTCTTTACTGATCGTAAAGATAAAATAAACTGAAAAAGAATACAATCAATATTATAGGGAACAAAAATAAATGATTAAATTATAGAAGAAGAAGTGTAAGAAAATTTTTAAAAGAGTTTTGGATAATGTGTGGTATTAGTTGCGCTAAAATAAAGAGGGTACAAAAGCAGAGTACTCATCATAAAACAAGTTGAACTGCTCATTGTTTACACTTTAAAACTGACCTCTCAGATGGCTACAAACAAGTAATAAATAAATTATTTTAAAATTACAACAGTCAAAGTTTACCTACATCCTCTCACTGGACGTGCAGCCTCTCAACCATGTTTGGAGCCCTTCACTTCCTCACCTCTGATTTTCAGGCATGAAACGATTGTCTGATTTGGGTGCTCTGATCCCGTATTTATTTGCCCGGATTAGTTCTCCACACTCTGGAATCTGCTCAGTTCAGCCACGGTTCCCTTGCTGCTCTGCACAGTCAGGAACTCACTGGGTTCTCCGTACATTTGGTTGCACACTCACCTGCTCGGACACTCTGCTCTGTGTTGTGCCAAAAAGTGATTTCCAATATTTTTGTGTTTTTATGCCTAATGTCTTTGCCTAATTTCCATAATCAACATCAGTAATGAAAGTGTTACATATCAAGAAAGGAAATGAGCTTGATGCACCTGGTAATACAATATCACCAGGTGCTATATACGACATGCGAGGGAAAAGGGGCTCCGGGGTATCCAGAGACGGTGAAGGAAAAAACCACACTCTTCTTTGGCCACACACGCCACTCGGAAAACACTCACGATCACACTCAAGGGATGACAACGGGGATGGGTCCAGGAAGATCTGTGTACAAGAAAACATGGTTAGAAGCCAGGAAACACTAGAGAAAAGGCACGGCTACACTGACAAGTGTCATACAACCATCCAGCGATGAGAAACACTGAGCCATCGTCTTAACCTGTTGCTACCCAAAGGGCTTTCTGAGCTTCCTGCTCGAAAATGACATGCCCAAAATGAATGGAGTATTTATCAGCAATTACAAACTCTGTGTAAACAATCTTGGTATCAAAATAAAGCTAACACTTGTGGGATTTCATCAGAGGTGTAAACATTACATCAGATGTCACTGTGTCTCAGTAAGCCATGAGTTACTGAGGTAGAAAAGTAAGTACATTTATTCCTCGCCTATATATTTTTAAATTTTTAGCATATAGCCCCTTTAAAAATATGATTTAGTTCACATTTTAATCCAGAAAATAATTAAACAACATATAAACATCATCTGTGCAAAGATTTATGCTTCTGAAATTAAAGACTGAAAAATGACTGCACTTTTATTAAATACATATTCAAGTGTTGTACATTGTGTCCAAATTTATGGCACACATTGGACACCATGTGAATTGAGTTTTTTAAGTATTGAACAGAAGAAATTATTTAATTTCATTTACATGTGTAGAAATATTTGTTTTTTTTTATATTTTTGAAGAATTACCCACAGACTCACGTCCAGCGGACCTATTCTCCCATGTGTCATAGATGGTTTAAAGGACTCTGGTGCTTTAAACTTTGAGGGGCTTTAACTTCGGCTTCTATTGGCCGATTTGCATGATTGACACCTCTTTTTAATCATTTGAGAATCACAGTAATGACGCCACGCTCATGTTCATTCAACCAATCAGAAGTCAGAAGAAAAAAAACCACGTGGCCCTAAAGTTACGACAGGCGGTGTAATCCAGGCACATGTCTGTAACTGTGATCAGATGCATTATCGCCATTATGAGGTTTTACAGCTGCTATTGGCTACGGTGAAAAAAACACAGCAAAAACCGGCAATGTAAGCAGATTTTATTCTTAGTGGATATGGAACGTTAGGCACTGTGTGGTCTTCTTTTGCAGCTGGTTCAGTGAATTTTGTTCAGTGTGGTGAAACCTGGTGTTTTGTAATATGTGGAATCCAAATTCCTCCCTGTCCAGGATGTGTACATCCTCATCATTGAAAAAATAGACAAGTAACGTGTTACTATAATCTGATTACTTTTTTCAAGTAATGAGCAAAGTAAGGGATTACTATTGCAAAAAAGTAATTAGATTACTGTTACTTTCCCGTAAGCTCTCCGGTTACAGCGTTACCATGAATTGTTTGTGAGAGTGTCTCATGGCAATGACGTAAGCACGTGCGATGTCCGTGGCAGCAACAGACATGTGTAAATCAATGGAGTGCGGGGTACGACCATGTACTGTTTAAAGCGTGTAAGAACTTACATTACTTTAAGTTTTATTCTGTAAAAAGTGCCAAAAATATTAGCATCCGCTGTAAACTCTGCGTGGGAAGAAAACTTCTTTCTACAGCGAAAAATTAAACTTTGAATCTGAGCAAGCACCGAGCACCCTGCCAAAGGAGAACACCCCCAGATCCCCCCACTGACATGACCGCTGCGACACCAGGCAAACCTCCACCTGCTCCACTCCTGCTAAAAAGGTGAAAATAGATTAAGAGCAACAGGACTTAGTCCCACTGAATCTCTCATTTTATTTATTTTTTGCTGTGTTTTATTTGCATCTAATTGAAAGAGTGAGAGTAAACACACAATTTTTTTTATTTTATATGCTGGAATATGCAGAAAATGTCAGGGTCGGATGGTGCCCTGACCGGTCGACCTGCCTGTGTGTGTGTGTGTGTGTGTGTGTGTGTGTTCTCTGTCTCGCTTTGTTTTTCTCCGGCTCCACTGCGATTGTTACGAGGTCGCGTGGCAACGAGAGACCTCTGACCCGGAAGCGCTGCCGCTCTGCGCTACCTCACCTGCGACCGATTCCTCGCCAGCTGCTGCCAATTATCCACCATCGTTGGCAGGACTATTTAATGGTGTGGCTGAGCGACAGACAGCGCTGGAGCATTGCACCAAGCCTGGAGGAGGAACGAGACGGAGAGACGGAAGGAGAGACTTCACAGAGTTTCGGGAGTTTGTGGACACTGATGCACTACCACGCATCACCGGGGGAGGGAAGGGAGAGGATCACTTAAAGGACTTGCACTGTAGATAACTGTTGACTGGTTTTTTTTCACTGTAAATAAAGGCACTGTTCAACTTAAGCGAGAGGCCCGCGTCTGGGTTCGCTAACTCACCTGCCGTAACAGAAAATAGGTTTAAATGTTAAACAAATTTCTTCAAGTCAAAGACCGTTGCATGTAATTTAATTTTTGCTTATTGCAATGTACATAAAGTTAAAACATCAAAACTAATAAAACAATTTTTAAAAAGAGACTTTTTTTATTTGATTCAATTTTATATGATGGGTTATGCATAAAAAAAGAATTGGGCTGAAAGATCTGTTGCTTTATTACAAATTCAGGTTGTGTATCATGTTTTAAAAAAAAAAAAAAAACTGAAGAGAATTGTATTGATTAAAGTGATTGTTGATTGAGCATTAAACACCGAGTGCTGTTCGTCCTTCAGCCCGAAGATCAAAGAATTGGGGAAAATTTAACAGTAACTAAGTAATAAAGTAACTAATTACTTTTGAAAATAAGTAATCGGTTAAGTAACAGGATTACTTTAGATCCTGTCATTGCCCAACACACACAAGTGATGTGATATTTTTGTTTCACGTGGTGTAAGTAATTAAGAAGAAACACACTTTGTGTCAATTTTAACTGACACATACTTTGGACTGTCAAGAGTTTTATTCTGTTACTTTAACACTTGTTATGGTGGTGTAATACCCAGAATGGTCAGTAGGAAGCAGTGGGTGGGATCATGAATGGAGGTCTCTTTGCACACTTTCTCTGTCTTCACACACAGTGTTACACACAGACACACACACTGCACTGAGAAGATCAAAGAAAACGTGGAAAAAGTCACAAAGAAAGAGCAACAGCAGTCAAATTTAAAACATGAACATCTTGACCACAGTTACAAATCAGCCTCTCAGCTTTCTCTTCTGCTGCTCCACCTGAATGTCCTGATTCCTGCTCTTCTGCTTCCACTCTGCTGCCTGATTAGCTTGATAGTATGTGCACCATATATACATGGTCTTCACCTTAACTGAACTTCTGCTCCAGCACTAAGATTCACGGTAACATTATACTTAAATGCAAAGCTGGAATAAAATCCACAACGAGGTCAAATATTCAGGTTATTCCAATATTGCACAGATGTGTTGAATGACAGATTTTTACTGCTATTTCTCTGTTTACCATGGGTGTGCTACTGTTATGCTGCTTTTGCAGTCTTATTTCTCCTTATTTTACTTAGCAGCACCATCATGTGTCAGAATACAGAGTGTACAGTCAAAGTCCAAAAACATTATTTAAAGACTGAAAACATTGTAGAGCTGCTGAGCACCAAAGCAGATTGTTTTTTACCCATTTGTGCTTTGAAGTCATCTTTCTGAAGACTTTGCAAATAGAGTATACTGTTTACTTTTTCATGAAGTTACACGTTTTAAAACACTACAACAAAATTCCATTAAATTCACATCTACAGAACAGTGACATGTTTAATTCAAGTAGTAATATTAAGCAATAATAAGACAAGATGAAACTGCAAACACAACAACACACAATAATCTCTTTGTTCATCTGAGCAGCCTGCAGTGACCACATGTGTAAAAGACTTTGGCTGGTTATTGTCTCTTCTGCCACAGTTTATTCTGTCTGCATGAATTTGCTATAAATATTCATATATATTTGAATTAGATAACCACAAATAATCTGTCACTCTTTCTGCCTACACATTGCACAGTGGAAATTCACAGGTATGGCAATGTTCCTTTAAATCAAGATTGAAAGCAAACTTATTTAACCTGGCTTTCCCGACCAGTTAATACCCTTTTAAAACTTTTTATTAATTTTATTATTTTATTATTAATTTTACTGCTGTTTTTATCTTCTTAGTAGATATTTTGTATTCACGATCTGACCTTCCTCCTGTATTGAGGCTTGATACCTATTTTACTTAACTCTTCCCGTCTATTAGTGGCTCCATTCTGTCTGTGCTAGTGCCCGATCTGTACTTTGTTATTGACTTATGTTGTTTCTCTGTATTACTGTGAAGCACTTTGGTGTGCCTTCGGGTTTTTAAATGTGCTATATAAATAAAACTGTATTGTATGTGTGAAAACAGTTTAAAAGTAGCATCTCTGTGGTGACAACAGATGCTGGCCTAAAGAAAAAAGTCTGTGGGCACCAACTTTCAGTTTCAGTCTACATGGTGTAAATATTCATATATATATATAGCACACCTGGCTTCAACTTTCTGAAATAGCCAGGCATGCATTTTACTTTATCTTACCTACGTTTGTTATTTGTTCCTGTTCTTAAATACATTTATATTTCATTCATTTCCCTTTGTTTTCATATTGTTCCTTACTGTACACTTATCTGGAAATAGGAAACATTAAAATGCAACAAGATCTTCAAGTTGAACTAAACTTAAACTTTACTGAGTGACACATGAGAAACAAAAAAAAAAATCATTAAATCAAATGGTCACTTGCAGTATCGAAACTGAATAGATTACAGTCCAGAAGTAACTTATGATTTGATTCACTACTTAACCGTAATGGGCCCCACTCACACATTCACACACCAATCCTAAATCACCAAGTACAATTGTTGCAGGCCTGGATTGCTGCTTTTGGTCGGGAGAGCCAACGGCCCTCAAAAATAAAAAATAAAAATGGCGCCTCTCTTCTGTGGAAGAACCTGGTCAAGTTCCTCTGCCCTGCCACACTGTCCGTCGCACAGTAAGAAGAGCAGCAAACATTGTGCTGCATGGACCTGCCAATCTAACAATCTGTCTCCTACCTTGGCGGTCTGAAGTCCTGTTTAGTCCTTGCTGTAACTTGCGAATTCGCCATTGGAGCTAATAGCTTAGTTAGCTAGCCACAAACTGGTTTTCTAGGCAGAGATGTAATGGCTAGTCCGAACTGCACTAACCCGCCTCTCTTGCTCATTTCTTTGGCTGTGGATACATGATGTGTACACCTATGAGAATAAGATCAAATCTTAGTGTTTGGCTAAAACCTGTATGCTGGATTTCAGGGTTACTGGATTTAGTCTCTCTGCTGGAAACATTGCAGAACATCTCCAAACCATTCACATAATTTCACTGAACCCCTCATCCTTTAATTAAGTCCAGTGTTTACCATAATGACAACATTACTCACTCCTTTTCAGGGGGCATTACTGTCCATCTTCCTGTCTGTCTGACTGATTAATGGATGGATTTATTCATGGATTTATTTTGGTAAATTAGACCAAAAAAAGGGTGGGGGGGGGGGGGCTCAGAATAATAGGATAATAAAGAAAGTAGAAAGTAGGTATAGTGGGACTTTAGGCTTAGAGCAGGCAGAGAAACGACAAAGGACAAGGTTTACAGTGGTTGTATTTGAGGCTGAGGATGAATTAAGGAAGTAGAAAATGACTTCTTGGGTAGGCAGAGAGAGGAAGCTTGGAAGGATCTGCAGCTCAGGGTGGTTAAGAATAAAAATAGAAATGTACTAATGAGTGAAGAGAGTGTGATGAGAGGATGAAATCAGTATGTCACAGCATGACAGGAAGCATCACTTTAAACAAAAGTTATGAGTGATGGAAAATATTGTATGAATATTTTTGTGTAGTATAACTTTGAGTTCACACATAGCGACATGCTTATATGTACCATCTCTGCACTTAAAACAAAACCACAAAAGCCATCAACTCATGTTTTTTTGCTCTTTGCTTGTTTTTTGGTCAGCCTGCAGAACTAAAAGGATGAAGAAAAGAGCTCCTGACACTTCACCTCTGTTCTTGAGCTTGAAGAACTAGTTTGGTCAGTTATTATTATTTTTTTGTTTAATAAATACCTTTAAACCAAAATAAACCTAAACAAAGAGCTGTGTTTGTAATCATCTACTGTCAGATCAGTCACATTGTGGGTAACACACCACAGTGTCTTGGACAAATCAACTTATGTGAAATCATATTATTATTATAACAATAAAATTAAAACATTTTATTTATAGGCGCCTTTAAAGACCCTCAAAATCACCTTTCAATAGTACAAAAAATAAATAATTAAATAATTTTTAAATAAGAGGTAAAGGAAAAATACAAAAAACAAGCATGAAAGTATAAAAGCAAGTATAAAAGCTAAACAAGCTAAAAATAGACTAAGACTGAATCATGATGAAGCTTATGCAATTTTGAATGGCGGGTTTTAAATGGCTTTTAAGATGCGATTGAAAAAAGGTGAGAGTGGTGAGTTTGTAGTCTGAAGATCTGGTGGAATTGCTTTCCAAAGTCTTGGGGTAGAACAACTAAAGGCTCTGAGACCCGTGGTAGTCAGGCGAGCAGGTGGAACAGACAGAAGGGAAGCTGAAGATGAGTGAAGTGTATGAGTGGGTGAGTACGTATGGACAAGATCAGATAAATACAGGGGAGTGAAGTTATGAAGTGCTTTGAAAGTAAGAAGCAGGATCTTGAAACTGACACAGAGGTGAACTGGAAGCCAGTGGAGCTGTTTAATAACAAGTGTTATATGTTCATATCACATTAATTATTGACTGGAGGGTGTAAATTTAAACTTCAAATATCATTACAGTGTTTCAATCATTATTTCACATCATCTGTCTGTTTTCTTTTATTGTGTTTACATGTGGTCAGATACTAAGGTCAGTGTGCATCTGCACATACATGTCAAAGCAACACAGAGAATTCAGAATAAATGAGTTTGTTTTGAATGGCAACAGATAATAAACCTAACTCTGAATTTATTTGTTGTCTTTGTTACTTTAGTTTCACTTCAACCACACACTGAGTCATTTCCTGGGTTTGGGTCTCAAACCAAACTTAAAAGCAAAATTGAACCACAAAATGAGATCATTTACAGATCTATGGTATTCCAGGTTTATATCTGTGTTACACTGCCTGTCTACATCATGAATACATATGCAAAGTTCCAGAATAACAAAAAAAATCAGATTGTCAGACTTCAGAAAGATGGAAAAGATGATAGAAAGATGTCTCCAGAACACAACTCTGTGAGTGCAGAGTCCAGGAGGCTGATGACAAGAGGCTGAAAACAATACATGTTGGGGGAGAATGAATGCTGTGGATATATCAGAACACTGGATGATAAGATGACTCCCAGTCTGCAGAGACCTGCTGGAAAAGGAATTCAGCAGCATGATATTAATCCACAGGAAACTGCAAAAATCACACAAAAAAGACAAAATATGTCTCCTGACTTGAAGCAACAGAACAGCTTTGTACATTGTAGAGAAAGGAAACAGCACAACACAAGAAACAAGCTTCTATGTTTGCAATGGACAGGAAATATAAATATATCACTCAACTGCTGCGGTCAAAGCTACAGGAGCTGTTTGACATTTGTGTGAAAGGGAAGGAAGCACAGAGAGACCAATCAGAAGAAGAAACCTGTAAAAAAAACTCTTGTTGTATCTATATTAAACACAACTTCTCTTTTCCTGTAATGTAAAACTGTTTGATTATCAGTGGATCAGAGTGCAGCAGGCTGGATGTGACGATGTGGCACTCTTTGGTCTGCATGATGAGCTTTTTCTGTAAGAATTGTTTGAATGGCAGCGATTAATGAAAATGTTTCTGATCTGTGAGAATTACAGTGTGTCACTGCTTTAACCTGTTTACCTGAGAGCTGGAACAAAGCAGACTTGTGATATTTTGTGATTGTTTAAGCAAAATGTGTTACAGTTGTTTTAGTTATTGTGTTTAGAGCCTGTTTGGCAAATAGGAGCACACCAATGTTGTTATTACTGTTTCATCTAAAAAAATGTCTTAAAAAAGTTTAATTTCATATTGATTTTATTAGCTGTATAATGTCTGATGAGATTTTATTCATTTTTAGTGCCCTGTACAGTCATCTATGAAGGTAAGTATCTGAATTGATTTTTACATTTATATGTGTTATTGAAAATAATTTAATGACCGAACCTCAATCTGTTAATAAATTTCAACATGAAATGTAATCAGATTACAATCAGACTGTCACTTTAAAATAAATTAGTTTAATTTTTGAGTCTGAATGTCAGTTTAGCCTCATCTTCACTCAAATATTTCCATCATCTTAGAGATTTAATTGTGACACACATTAATCTGCCCTCTTACACCACAACATTATTTCTGGTGTAAATAAACTGGCCGACAGTCTGGCAGCTGAATTAAGGCCACACAGTCACAGAGTTGGGAAAAAAGGAGACAATAGATTTTCTTCTGATCTTATAATAAATCTCGATGCAACTGATGTCTCCATCCTTAAATCCTTTGGGTTTCTTGGCTGCTGCTTGGGAACTTGAAGCTTCAGTTCCCTCTTCAGGATTTCTGTAGGACTGAAGTCTGGAGCCTGACTTGGCCACCCCATGACCTTTATGTGCTTCTACTTTAGCCACTCCTTTGTTGTATTGGTGGTGTGTTTTGGATCAGTGTGATTCTGCAAGACCTGCGACTTCAGTGTTCTGGCTAGATGAAGGGTTCGTGTACAGTATATGACCTCGACCGTTGGTGCAGCAAAGTTGTCCTGTACCCTTAGTGAATAATATCCCAAAGCATAATGTTTCCACCTGCCTGCTTGACATGTTGTTCTTTGTGTCACACTCAGCATTTCTTTATATCCAAACACAGTGCGTCTAGTTGATATGAAAGATGTGATTTTGGTTTCACTGGAAAACCGCACATTCCCCCAATCCTCCTCTGAATCATTTAGATGTTCACTGGCAAACTTAAGACAGGACTGCACATGTGTCTGCAAACTTGGAACAACAAAGAATTATTCTGTGGGCCTTTATAATGAGCTATACAGGGCCGTGCAGAGACGTTTATAGGGGCGGGTGCTCAAAGCTAAAAAGGGGCACATTGAACCAGGCTGAATAACAACAACACACATTCATCAAGAATCTAATATGGGATTGCATCATACTATATCACTGTTGTGAGGCAAAGCAAACGTAGCCTATGTTTTACCTGATGGGTACAATGTTGCTGTTGAGGGGTTGCTGCTGCTCCTGCTGCTAATAGTGCTGGAGGGCAGGGCTGTGCTGATCTGAGACTGTAGACATTAAAAAGTCCATAGGAGAGATGGTAGCTGACTAAACAAGTGTTATGAGATAATAACAAAATGCAAAGATTGGTGACAGCACTTGGAACCATAAGGCAACAAAAAACTGAGAAATAAACTAGACCCTGCCTGTGAATCACTCTTTGCCTCTCTTCCTCCTTCATCCCCTCATCTCATCTATCACTCTCCACTTGCTGTCCATCTGAGAACAAGGCACAACTTGCTATTGCAATAAACTATTATTTAATTATCCACACTTAACAACTCCTGCAGTTAATCTATAATAAAATGATGACAGAAAAATGTTATAGAAGCAAAACATTTCAGTTGTGCTTATTATTATTTTTATACTGGAATACCTCTCCAACAACTGGTACATGTGTTAATGTTACCTGTGCTCTTTGTAATCCAGCTGCTGAGGGATCCACTGCCTTTAGTAGCCTCACACAGCTCCTACTGTTTCCTCCTCATGTCCTTACCAGCCATGTCTGGACAATGTTATATTATGAGTAATAATTCAAAAATCCATATACATAAAACACACACATGCACACACACAGTGACATTTTAGACCTTCTTCAGAATACTGTATATACTGTGGGCACAAGTTTCCATCATGGTGCTGATCCAGAATCCTTCCCTTATTATTTATTACTAGAGCTACAATAATAAAGCAATGAGGGAAAAAAAGTAATAAATTTATAATAATGTATTTATGATGATTCCATTTGTTTCACTATCCACTCTGTGCAGGCAGAAAGCTTAT
This sequence comes from Oreochromis niloticus, assembly GCF_001858045.2. Lineage (NCBI taxonomy): Eukaryota > Metazoa > Chordata > Actinopteri > Cichliformes > Cichlidae > Oreochromis > Oreochromis niloticus. The sequence continues at coordinate 20,469,675 of NC_031967.2, forward strand.
TACATTTTTAAACTGTAGAGATACAATAATGTTACTGCTGTAAAATCAGCATTTTGTCTTATTTAAAATATAAATCTAATATAATCTGTTTCTTAATGTATGTTCTTTAAAATACAGCGTGTTTTTTAAAATATTATAATTATAATAATCCATAATTATGTGGACATGCATATTAGATCGTTTTAAGTGAAATATAATCCCTCCAGAAAGGCAGGAAAAGCCCTGTAACTTACTTTAAAACTAAATATGTTCCCTAAAATGGTGACAGAGCTACAGACCCATGACAGCCTTACCCAGTGAGCCAGCAGCTATGACCAGCACTACTTGTGCAGTTAATAAAAGGACAGGTAAAGTTTGTCGCGCTGTTGCACACACAGCACGCTCATTTGTTTCAGTTCGTCAGTTGCCACAAGACAGCTTACCAACGTGTACGTAATAAGCTAATACTGCTGTGTGCTGCAGACTACAGTGTGCGCTGTACAGCTACTTACTGGTTTTGTCGCATCAGTCTGTGTGTCTGAGGTAATTTGTGTTTCTCCTACAGCTCCGGACCGCAAAAAATGCGCGTGCACTTTGTGAGCTTGTTCCCGTCTCGTAACCAGCGCGTTCTGCCGTCAAGGGCGATCATTGGTTAATGGTGATCATGTGACTGATGCAAGCCAGATCCTTTTATTTAGCAAAAATGTGATTAATAGTTAAATATTATTGTTGAGGGGCAAAGACAGGACTCCACACGCACACACACATTTAAAAAAAAAATAATTAAAAATTTAAAAAAAAATTGCCTCAACAAAAGGGCACTTTGGGCACCCATCAGGAAAGGGGCGGGTGCTCAAGCCCCTTCCGCCCCCCCTCTGCACGTGCCTGGAGCTATATGCCACATCTGTCTGGAGGAGCTAGAATTCTTACTGGTCGGTAGGGAATCAAATACTTATTCTATTCAATAACAAGCAAATCAGTTTATAACTTTGATGTGATGTGTTTTAACTGGATTTTTGGTTGATATTCTGTCGCCTCCCCATTAAATTGAAACTACCACAAAATTCAGAGACTGTTCATTTCTTTGTAAGTAGGACACAAACAAAATAGGCAGGTGTTCAAATAATTGTTTTTTCCACTGTATCCACTTTTCTTAACAGCTTATCAGGTTCAGTGTTGTAGAGAGTTAAAAGTGTATTTATATTTAAAATATAATTTAATGTGAACATTTTTGGCAGAATAAAATTAAACTTTTATAGTATAAAATTGAATCCTTGTTTATTATCTAAATGTTTGTGTTCCATAAGAGGGTGCTGTGACACCCTAATCGTCCCTGTTTGTGTCCCTGCAATGTGGCACAGGAATGCTTTAGCTTTACCATTAAGGTTTCATGATATTTGATCATTTACATATTTCCATCCAGTTCTTTAAATTGTTCTGATTCAATCATTTACTTTTATGTTCTTGTTCTAAACTGAACTGCAGCTAAACCAAAGGCAAGACTTGGTGCTGACAGGACAGCTGTTCCAGTAGGGGGCAGTGTGACCCTGATCTGCTCTGTGACCCCATCATCATCATCATCATCATCATCTTCTGGATGGAAATACTACTGGTACAGAGACGAAAAATATTTCCAACCCCTGACAACACAAGATGCAGTTTTTCAATCACATGAACAAATCAGTGTCTCAGAGGGAGGACTCTACAGCTGCAGAGGAGGAAGAGGAGAACCAGTTTACTACACAGAGGACAGTGACACATTAAGGATTGACAAAATTGGTGAGTTCAAACTTTAACTTCCTAATTGAAAGTTTTGTCTTTCATGTGTTTTTATTGTACTTTCTTGAACATTAACAGTGTCAAACAGGCCTGTTGTGACTCTGTATCCAAACTGGTCTGAGATATACAGAGGAGAGACGATCACTGTCAGATGTGAGATCCATGGAGGAGACACTGAGTGGGATTATGAGTGGGAAACAAACAGCACCATAAAACCTCCAAATCAAACTGAATACAGGATTAGATCTGCTTCATCATCCAACAGTGGAAACTATCGCTGTAAGGGCAGAATGAAAAGTTCACAGTATAACACAACAGAGTGGAGTGATTCAGTCACACTGACAGTTTCTGACAGTAAGTCATATTTGCTTTAAGCTGTTTGAACACTTTGTAAAATGTGTTTCTGTTCATATAGACTGAGATTATTATTCTTTGTATAAACTGAGCTCACTGTTCAGAGACTGTACTACATGTTCACTGAGAGAAAATCTTTGTTGAACAGATAAACCCCGTCCTGTCCTCACTGTGTCTCCATCATGGCTGAGTCCTGGAGCCTCAGTAACTCTGAACTGTCAGGTTGAACATCCGTCTGCAGGATGGAGCTTCTACTGGTATAAAGCTGTTCCTGATCTATCAGAGAAATCCTCCAGTTATGAGCTGCTACCTGATGGCAGTGGGACTGCACAGGACTCCTACATCATTCATGGACAGACACACACAGCAGGATATGTGTGCAGAGCTGGAAGAGGAGACCCAGAGTATCACACTGATCACAGTCAACCAGAGTTTGTCTGGTCTGCAGGTCAGTTTGTTTCTCTCTGTCCTTTCAATAAGCTCATGTTAGGTCATCATTTTTATTCACCAAGATTTAGACCATTAAAATCTCATCTCCATGACGACCATTGATGTCTGTGTACATTAAAACTCCACAAAAGAAGAACTGAACTGAATATTTTCCTTTCTTTCTGTGATCAAAACAAAGTGAATTTCCTTGTTTCCTTTTCTTAATATTCAGTTTTTATTTAATGTGATAACATGAAAAACAAAAAACATAAATGAGATTTTAAATGTTTCCTCTTTGAATACTTTTACTTTGATATTTAAACTCATGTTACTGTTTGTACTGATTATTTTTACTTAGTGCACAGACAGGATTTACACAGTTAAGACTCTTTGTTTAGTGCTCAGGTAGGTGTTCAGATAAAAAAAGTCAAATATAGTTAATAAAGAAACAAAGATGTCAGCAGGCAGGTTAACAGCTCTGACAAATACAAGAAAAACACTGACTACAGATGGACGCTAGAAGAAGACGTCACAAACAACAGCTGCTGTTATTCTTCATTTACACTGGTCCCTCGTTTATCGCGGTAGTTACGTTCTAAAAATAACCCGCGATAGGTGAACTCTGCGAAGTAGCCAACTTTACTTTTTACAATTATTATAGATGTTTTAAGGCTGTAAATCTCTTCACTACACACTTTATTCACTTTTCTCAGACAGGCATGAACATGTTCACACTTTTCTCTCTTGTTTAAACACTCTCAAAGTTCAAACCTTCGTAGAACAATAAGTCCAGTATTATAAAATGAAACCGAAGGCACCTGCCTGTGATGGTGCAAAACGTTTCGTTGACATTCTTGTGTTTGTTGGGGAGAAAACTTACAAACTTACAGTACAGCACTTCAGAGTCACACTGCTAGCGACTGAAGATTTATGTAAATTTGACAAGCTGAACGCATTCTGTACTGTGCACAAGGCACCGCACGAGATTGATTGACAATGGTCTACAGCCAATCAGGACGCAGAACACAATGCGCTGTAAAAAAAACATGGAAACCTGCACACACACACACACACACACACAAAAAATCTGCGAAACAGTGAGGCCACAAAAGGGGAATCACGTTAAAGCGAGGGACCACTGTACTTCAGTGGTTTTTAGTTTTGGTCCTGCTGCTGCAAAATATCTCACTGTAGAAAGAATCTGTGAAACAGACAATATCACAAAATTATGACAGAAACATTACAGCAAATTTTTTGAACTGTATGCCATGGTAATTATATGCCTATAACCAGTGATGGGAATAACGGTGTTACAAGTAACGGCGTTACAAACACAGGGCTTATATACACAGAGGAGTAATCAGGGAATGTGAAACAGGAGGGAGACACAGCTGGGAGAGATTAGCTTAACGAGACAGGGGGGAAGTAAAACTGAACACACTGACATCAGACATGAACCTTCAAAGTAAAACAGGAAACAAGAAACAATTTACAAAGACGCAGACTTGACACTGAACTAAATCTAGAATAATAATAATCAGAACAGCACAACTAAAGAATCAGAAATGAATCATAATACAGAAAAACACCAAAATATAAGAAACCAGAACCAGACCCAGAACTGTGACAAATTTAGTACCAATACTGTTGAGACATTGGAACAGCTGTGTTTTGGTAGGAAAATGATCTGTTTATATGTTTTTTTTAATTTTATGTGTGTTTAATATTTATCTCATGTGTTTTTTGGTTTGGTTTCTCTTTTAATTCTGGAGCTACAGTCTGCACTAAAGATAATAAAGTTTTCAAAATAAAGAATTATAGTCTGACCCAGCAAACACTGCATCTTCAGGAAAAAAAAAGCTTTGAACAAATGAATATTTTCACTGTGATATTTTGAATCCTAACATCTGTGAGCTTTGTCTCTTCACTGCATGTTGTTTCCAGATGTTCATTCAGCAGCGTCTCTCACAGTGAGTCCTGACAGAGTGCAACACTTCACCTCTGACTCTGTCTCACTGACCTGTGAGGGAAACTTCACTGAGTGGAGAGTGAGGAAGTTCTCTGAGGACGGCCGACTCTCTGACTGTAGGAGAATGACTGGATCCACATGTAACATCAACACATCAGAGTCAGATACTGGAGTGTACTGGTGTGAGTCTGGATCAGGAGAGTTCAGCAGTGCAGTCAACATCACTGTACAGAGTATGTTATTATACATTTACCTCTTGGATCTGAGTGATTTAGACGTCACATGAACATTTGTCCCAGCTTTGCTGTATGTGAAGTAATTCTACATGGCAACACAAACAAAAGTTTTAGCACCAAAGTATCAAAACATTCTTTGTTGTTGGTCTCATTTCACTCGATCTTTTCATAATCCAGTTTGTCAAAATTTGCAGAGCAAAAAAGTTTTTTATATTTTCTCTTTTGTATTCAAACCACTAAAAAGCTCAACTCTGTCATCAAAGTGTTATTCCTAAAGATAATCATGTAAAAAGGTGCAGGTGTCAAAGTTTATGCTGTGTGTGAGTTCTGTGCAGAGCCGCTTGCACTGTGCACAGCTCCATGAACTACTCTGCCCCACCTCTCCTCTTGCAGCTGTGCTGAAACCACACCTCACTACTACAGCACTCACATTTAAACATGAATATAATCATCTAATTTAGTCAGATGCTTGTTAAACATGTGCATTTCAGATTGTGGAGTGGAAACCTTTTCAGCTTTGCAGCAACTGGAATTTGAAATTCTTTAAATGTTTGTTTGTTTTTTTCTTTACAGATTTGTTCAGTTTTTAAAAACTAAAAATCTGTAGCACATCAACATCCTGTAATAAAGATGTTCTCATCCTCTCTAAAGCGAACTACTCATCATCATCATCATCATCATCACAGTCCCAGTCAAAACTTCCACCATCACAGTTTCTAAAGAGAACTTAGTCTCATATTTTTCCTTATTGTGATGAGGTTTGGTTGAGTGAAGTTGTTGTGTTCACATGTGATCTGTCTGAGAGCAGCACCTTTACTGAGGAGCTGTTTGGCACTACGATCATCATCATCATACGAATCTTGATCCCTCCTTTTATAAAACTGATCATTAATGTTACATTAATGTAGCATTTGTTGTGCTTCATTCCTGTTACATAAAAACAATAACTGAGACCTTAAGAGATGAACTTTTCATGTTGCAGATCACAATTCAAAACAAGTACTGAAGAAATTATTTGGTAAAAATAGGACACATACACTAGTTTTTAAATACAAGATCAGATCTTCATCATAAAAAGCATTTCTGTATCCATCCTTGTTATTATGTCTCAGCTTTTTCTAAAAGTGTGCACCAGCTGATGTGACTGAAACAATTGTGTGTGATTGTGTCACAGATGATGGTAATGGTCCTATCCTGGTGAGTCCTGTTCATCCTGTGACTGAGGGAGCTTCTGTTAGTCTGAGCTGCAGTTTGAGAACACAAAAAATACTTTCCAATGTGTTTTTCTATCACAATGACAAACTTATTCAAAATGATACCCGAGGGGAGCTGAAGATCTCTGCAGTGTCAAAGTCTGATGAAGGTTTCTACAAGTGTCAGTCCTCAGGAAGAGAGTCAGCACAGAGCTGGATGTCAGTTAAAGGTGAGCAGGATCAAAACATTTGATGGATTTTTATTAATGATTTTGATTTTATAAAAATATGTTTTAAAAATTGTGTGGCACGGTGGTTAGCACTGTTGTCTCACAGCAAGAAGATCCTGAGTTTAAATCAACCTGGCCAGAGTCTTTCTGTGTGGAGTTTGTATGTTCTCCCCTGTGTTTTTTTCTCCAGGTACTCTGCCTTCCTCCCACAGTCCAAACACATGCAGTTAGTGGGGTTAGGTTAATTGGTAACTCTAAATTGCCCATAGGTGTGAATGTGAGTGTGAATGGTTGTCTATCTCTCTGCGTTAGCCGAGCGATAGACTGGGAACCTGTCCAGGGTGTATCCTGCCTCTCACCCTGTGACAGCTGGCATAGGCTCCACCCCCACCCCTGCTGACTCTGATAAGCAGAAGTTTTGAAATATTCAGTATAATTATAGTTTATTAACACTCAGTTATTGTTTGTTGTTACAGTAACTGTGTCAGGAGCTGACAGCTCTTCATCTCCTGTGTGGTTGATGGTTGGACTGGTTTGTGGAGTCTCTCTCATTATTATTCTCCTGCTCTTGTTGTATCGCTGCAGACAGTCCAAGTGTAAGAGCCTCTTCTTTTCATGCTGTATTAGAGAGTTTATTTACTACATACACTTTAATTATTCACACATATACATGTATTCTGATCTCATGACACAAAATATCAGTGGAACAATTTATACATGACAATCATGTGTAACAACATTTGTCTCTTTCACAGATTCCTGCTTCACCAGGTTGGTAAAATACTTTTTATTATTATTTTAAACAAACATCAGTTACTTTTGAGTTTATTGTGTTTATTTCATGTTTTAGGTCGATCCAGTCTGAGAGTCACAGTCCGGGCTCCTCCACAAATCATGGAGTCAACCAGGATGAAACTCATGAATACAACTCTCCTCATCCTGGTCAGTATTTAAACCATTTAAATAATATTATCATTATTAATATTGACTTTTTATTCAGTCTTCATTAACACAAACAGTTCTTAGGTTCAGTTTGTGGTCAGCAGTTTTTAAAAGCACACTGACACATGCACATAAAATCAGACATAAACAGGATTTTACAAACCTGAATGTTTCTTTAACTCGACTGAAAGAATCCACAAATGTTTCATCCTGCAACTAAAAATATGTTCATTTTAGGAACAGATGAACACCGAGATGTCACATATTCTGTTATTGAGATTAAAACCTTTGGAAAGAAAAGTGAGTACACAAATAACACACAATGTAAACAATAAATAAATAACTAAAAACACTCAACAAAAACATGGTTTAGAAACATTAGTAATGTTTCAGAAAGTATGATTGTCTTTTGTGGATTCATCTGATCATCTTCACAGGGGAGCATCATAAAACAGATGAAACTGTTGTTTACTCTGAAGTGAAGATAAGAGCTGCAGGTACAGTCACAGAGAGTTTTGTGTTATTTTGTCTGCTTTATATACACTATGATCCATCTGTATGTCCCCAAATTAAATTGCTTTTTTTTATGCGTTTGTGCCAGTTCTGAAATACATGTTATAATATAGAATAGAATAGAATTAGAATAGAATTCAACTTTATTGTCATTGCACATGCACAGGTACAGGGCAACGAAATGCAGTTTGCATCCATCCAGAAGTGCTTTAGTGATATAGATATATTACAATATATATTAGCAATAATATAGATATGTAAGTATATTACAGAAATGGGTCTATTATGTTATGTTATAATGTACACAGTGTGAAGTATGTTATGAATATTCTATAACTATAAGTATGTACAGGCTGTAGTGAGTACAAGCTATGTACAGGATATGAACAGGATATAAATATGAAAAACTATACAGAATATGAAATAAATAACTTTACAGAAATCTGAGTTATACAGTTATACAGAAATGGGAACTATGCAAGTTGTAAACAGTTGTAGGGTTAAAAATTATTGTATGTACAGAATGATTATTTACACAGAGCTATACAGTAGTGCAGTTAAGATAAGTGAGATATGTGGATAATTTCTACAGAGGCTGTATAAAGTGCTAGTGGTTGTGAGTGGTGGTTCAGTCCATGTTATTATTGTGTGTTTGAGGGTACGGTTGTCCATTGTGGGTGTGTGTGTGTTCAGTCCATGAGTTTAACGTGGGTCAGATGTCAGGAGGCAGAGTTCAGGAGTCTGACAGCTGTGGGGATATTATTGTTTCTTGCTCCTTCTCAGTTTTATCTTACACAAGAAGTGTTGCAGTCAGTTAGGCTTTTTTGGGTTAGACATTAAGTCTGGTATTTATTTAGCCTGATACTCTTGATGTGTGTTATTGTTGTCGTTCAAATGACTCAAACACAAACACACTGTGTGAACAGATTTAATGAGTGATTCAGAAACACAGCAGGTCAGAATGTTTGCAAAGAACAATAAAAACAGTTTCTTCCAAGGTTTGAGTTCAGTCTCTTCATCAGATCGGTTGTCGAAAGTTTAACAGCTTCATCTCACAGTTACTTTAGTCAGTTCAGAGGTGATTTTTTCCAAAGTTCTCCATCATGGACAGATTTAGTTCTGTTAACAGGTTAGTGTGTCAAAAGCTCCATGAATCCTAAACTTGGTATGACTCAGCTCTCAGGTAAGTCTCTGCAGATGCCTGATGTGCCAGAATGGATCTCAGACAAAGAAGACAGGCTCGGTAGGTAAGGCTGCTTAGTTTAGCAGGTGAGTACGTAAACAACACAAGTCAGGTCATCTTAGTGATGCTACCAACTGAGTAGTTCAACAGTCTGGCAATGAGAACCTGGGAGAGCTGGATTTCAACCAGCAGGTGAGCGCAATGAGTATCAGATGAATCCGAGTTCAGAGTTTATTAGCCTCCATCCACTCACACACACAGATAAGACATAAGCTGAAGTGTCGCTGCTAACAGTTGATTTTTATTTCAATTTCTTTAAATGTGTTGTACTTGTCAGGAGTTTAAATCCACTTCCAGTCCACATGTCCAACAGCTCAGTATCATTTATATGCTGATCAAATGTATCCTGAGCTCTGACTTCTCTTTTAGAGGACAGTCTGATGTATGCTGAGGTCAAACACCCCAAAAAGGAAAAAGCCAAGAAGAAAGCAGGTAAACAAAGTCTGCCATCACCTCCAGTGAATGTTGTTCAACATGTTTATCTGGTCTTAAAATCTTCTTTCCACTCACAGGAAAATCAAGTCCTGCAGCTGATGCAGCAGTTTATTCTGAAGTCACATCAGGAAGCTTTCCTGGTAATTATGCTTCTGTGTAGGATGAGTTATTCTTCAAGTTATTAAATGTCTAACATCCTAAAACTCTGACATTTCTGTTCTTTGTGTGTTTGTCTTACAGGTCAGTGAGGAGAGCTGCAGCAGCAAAGCCAAGAAGAAGCTTTTTATGAATCCACTGTTGCTCCTCTGCTGCCCAAATATCAGACACACTCACTTTTTTGTCACTTTTGTTAAGATGACATTAAATAATAATATGACATAGATATAGTATCAGTGGCGTCCTGTGACTTGTACGGCAAGCAGAGACGATGTTTGTAGTCTCTGTGAGGACCACCTTTCTATGAAAACTAAATTAAACTAAAAAAAGTTGTTTATAAGGTCAAGAATAAGGTCTACTGGTGATTTAAAAAGTAAATAAAATATATTTATCACTAAAAAGAGCTCCATGCTCTGTGATCAAATGTTTGTGCATGTTGGAGGTATTTTCCCTCTTTGTTGTGATCAGTGTTGGTGTTGTTGCTCAAAAAAGTAATGAATTACACTTGTTACACAAAAACATTTTGCATTAAAAGTAATGCAATATGTTACTCTATAAAATAACCTGAAATACACAAGCTAATAATCTCCATTTAACAATAGAAACCTGATGTTACAGTCACACACCAACACAAATCTCTGTCCTAATAAGGACACAAATATGATTTTTCTCTTAGTATTCAGGAATGAACCTTAAAGTCGACAGCACCAAGCAAAGATGAAAACCAGCACAGAGAGAAGTGATCTCCATGGTGATTCTCTGTAGAAACATGAACAGGTAGAAACAGAGGCTGCAGTCTGACTGCTCCTCTGTTTGTTACCTGCTGAAGTTCAGGTCCTGGGGTCAGCATTCACTCAGCTTTAACATCACTCTTGGTTCTCGGCTAGGTTAGCATTAGCATGCTGTCTGTGTGCAGATGCTTTGACAGAGCCAAAGTTGTGTTACCAGCAGAGTGCAGTTATTTTCTGTTCTGGAAGCATGACAGGTTGTGCTTTACTATCACGCTCTTGTCCATTTATGCAATAAAAATAAAGTAATGTCCATATTCACACTCTGGAGTGCTCTACTATTTTCATCCTTTGCCACAAGGCATGATAAGAGGAATTGTTAGGCAAATAGACAAGCAATTTCAATTTTATTATAATTACTTCAATCCACACACAAATAAGAAGCAATCTGACCACATGTAACATTTATTAAATTTAGCTTCAGAAATCCCATAATTTTCTCTTTCAAAAACCTTTCTGTACGTACAAGTGCCCGCTTTATTTCAGGATAAAAACAAACAAACAAAACCAAAAGTCCAACGTTATGTCTGATATCATGTTCCACACTAGAAGCAGAACATTTGTGAAGGTGCTGCTGGAGACCAGCGCTACGAGGACTAAAGACCACAAGATCATCTGTTTAAACAGTGTGGTTCACAAGAGTCCTGCCAGTCATGCAGCCACTGTGTGTGTGTGTGTGTGTGTGTGTGTGTGTGTGTGTGTGTGTGTGTGTGTGTTCTGGTGTTCTCATCTTTGCGCAGTTTTGGGACAGTGAGGAGGGTTTCCACCTCTGGGCTGCAGAGTGCAGAGCTTCAGTTGATGCTGGATCATCTGGCTTGTAAGTCAAGACTTCCTTTTTGTGTGTGAAAATTACTTACCCGTTTTCTCCTTTATGTCCAGGAATCTTGGGGAGGGGAAAGCTCAGAGACGTTTTGTAAATACTTCTGGAAAAGCTGTGGAAGGAGGTTTTTTTGTATTTGGAGAATCAGACCAGGAGCTGGGGATTACACTGCTGTGGATGTCACTTTTTTAACTGTTTTTTTTTCTCACCATTTTGACTTGTAAAAACTTCCCTGTTTCTGCTAAGAAAGTGCAGCCATTGAGTCCTGCTTCCCTGCTCAGTGGCAAAACCTGAAACTATTGGCTTAAAGTAGTTTGGTCATTCTCCTGACATCAACAAGGCATTTTCACCCAGATAACTGCCACTCACTGGGGATTTTCTCCTTCTGGTCTTTTACTAGTAAACCCAGATAACTCAGACCAGCCTGTCAGCCATGTCACATCCAATCACCTTTCTTCCTGATGCTCAGTTTGAAGATGAATAATATAGCAGATCAGTCACTAATAAAATGAGTCAATGAAATGTGGCCAAACCTGAAAATTAGACTTAAAATCTTCCTTTTTGAGAAAGTTTATAATTAGTTTATTTTGGGAATTTCATTTTCAAGCAGGAAGCTCAGAAAACCTCTGGGGGCCGAACAGGTTAGAACAGTGATCCGTTCTGCAAGGATGGATCACTGAAGTCTAAATTTTCAGCTGGAACGCCCCCTCAAGCCAAATGTCTAAATTTGAAGAAGTGGATTTAAACGTCTTGTTAAATTTAAAGATGGGAGTCAAAGGGCTTTAAATTTGGGCACAGTTACAACTATTTGTCCAACAGACACAGATTTCTCTGCTTCTGTAACAGACTGTCCTAAATGACAGATTCTGAAGGTAAAATCTTTGTCCTTTATCATCACAGGTCTAGGAAACAGACCAGACAGAGCAAATATGTTTTTCTGTGTGCTCATTTTTCCAGTTTTGTTTGATATTATACAGCACGCTGATGAAAACCAAAGTTGTGCATCAATGCGCACGTGCAGCCTCTCTCATCAGGTCAGGCAGTGTGAAGCAGGTAATGTTAGAGATGCTCATCTGATGGAAAGGAACGAGAGAGACAGAAAAATTACGAAATCAGATTGGGTCAGTTTGACGTAGCTGCAGCTCCTGATACATTTTACTGAATATGTGTGAGTTGGTTTTTTCTTGTATTGTTTCTTGATGCATCAGTTTAAAAACATGTAAACACTACAACACTGATGAATTAAATTGACTAAAGTTCAAATATATATGTATTATTATTCCTTATCATAGATTAATTTGTATTTATGTGAGTATTTTCTCAAACAAGTAAAAAATAAAGTTTGGCTCCAGAGGAGATCTGTAGAGTTAGACCAGGATCTCTGAGTTTAGGGTTTCACTACAGTTAAATTCAATATCTCCATAAATTCATAAAAGTTACACAGTAAATGTTGGGAAATAATACCAAAACTTACATAGTGTATTATACGATACTACAAAACAACATTACTGCATTTCGTTGCCTTTTACTTGTGACGTGTGCAATGACAATAATTCTATTCTATTCTAACAACAAACAAAGTAAAACTCCTGTGCTGTGGTGTTTGAATGTTTGTGTGTCTCTGTGAGTTAGTCATGTGACACAGTGGTGACCTGTCCAGGTCTGCTTCTGAATGGAGGAGTAATAATATTTTAAAAACAAACAAATAATGCAGAGCTGCACCTCACAGTTTATACTGTTGATGTTTTCGCACCCAGCTGTGGTTTGTTCCTCTAGAAAGCCACATGTGGGACGAACACAGGACAGCGAGTGATGGCTCAACATCATCAAAGGCCATGACTGGATCATCAACTCACAGAACTCTGGACACAAATATCACTGCGACCTTTCTTTCTTCAATAATTAGTAATAAATAATAGTAGGAATGTGTATATGTGTAATACATGAACTCAAAGTACTTCTAAATGGAGAGCACTGCGCCCTACTGAAAAAATAAAAGGTAGTATCACAATACAGCTTCAATAAAAGCTTTAAAGCAAATCATAAAGCCAAGAAAATCTAATCAAGTCCAAACAATCTTAAATCTTTACTCAGATTAAAATACAAGAGAAAGTCAAGTCAAAGTCAAATGTATTTATATACCATGTTTAACACAACAGAGCTGATCACATTCAAAATAAATAACTTTTAAAAAAAACTATGTAAAATTCAGAAAAAGTGAGAACAGCAAACAACATTAAAATAAAATAAAAAATAACATTCACAGCTTCAGATTAAAATACAAGAGAGATACACTAAAACTACAATAAAAGTATCTGACATTAAATGAATCATGAAGCAGCTTTTTCATGTTTTTATACCAAATAATTATTTTTTACATGATATAGATCTTTACACTCAGACAGCAAAAATATTTGTTGGTGTTTGATTGATTGAATCTTTATTTTGAACATGTTAAAGTACAACAACATAGAATTCAAAGAGACAAATAAACAAAGCAAAACGAGCAACCACAACTACAAATAACTTTCATGTTCAAAAAGGAGCAGGAAGAAGCATAAGCTTATTTAATCCCACCCCTTTTCCACTATGTAGTATTGAATAGACTACAGAAATACCTCCTTGCAATTACATTATATTTTATGTGTATTTTTCTTTAATTTATTTATTTAGAGAGAGATAGAGAAAGAGAGAGATAGATCTCTATCTCTCTCTATCCATACCTACGTATATACACATACAGACATATACACATTACCAATACCAGCACTTCCTAATGTAACTCTGACTTTAAGTTTCTGCTATTAGTTACTAAAAATCACAGACGTTTTTCTCTGTGGAACAGGATACATTCAAAGTTTTATACAAAAGCTCAACAATGAATAAAAATATCAGCTGAATATAAAGAGCATGAATCTGAAACAGGACATCTGTGTGCTTTATGCTAAACACAGTACCAACTATATATAGGTTATTATTCAATATCATTTAAACTAAAAAGTGAGTGTGTCTGATATTTGGGCAGCAGAGGAGCAACAGTGGATTCATTAAATGCTTCTTCTTGGCTTTGCTGCTGCAGCTCTCCTCACTGACCTGTAAGACAAACACACAAAGAACAGAAATGTCCACGTTTCAGGATGTTCGCCATTTAATAACTTGAAGAATAACTCATCCTGCACAGAAGCATAATTACCAGGAAAGCTTCCTAATGTGACTTCAGAATAAACTGCTGCATCAGCTGCAGGACTTGATTTTCCTGTGAGTGGAAAGAAGATTTTAAGACCAGATAAACATGTTGAACAACATTCACTGGAGGTGATGGCAGACTTTGTTTACCTGCTTTCTTCTTGGCTTTTTCTTTTTTGGGGCGTTTGACCTCAGCATACATCAGACTGTCCTCTAAAAGAGAAGTCAGAGCTCAGGATACATTTGATCAGCAGGTATATGACACAGAGCTGTTGGACACATGTGGATTTAAACTCTGCAGATCAAGTCTGATTTGAAAGTCCAAATGAGGAAGCAGTAACACGGTACAAAGTCTCCCAAGTCTTTTGAGAGACAAAAATGATCATTTCAGTTCATAAGTCCACAGTGCTTTCTTCCGATGTTACTCATCTTTAGCAAACTGCATAAAGAACCTCGAACCTTCCCAAACAGCTCCATTTATACTCATATGCCTGTCTGCATCACTCCCTTCTTTCATCCCTTACTCATATTTTATATCCCCTACATCTATTCCACACACACACACACACACACACACACACACACACACACACACACACACACACACACACACACACACTTCTCCATGCTATTGGCACATCTAATGCATTCCTGTATCCAAAAAACAGCTTAAACAGTGCTCTGCTGTGCCTCCAGTGATTGAGCACACTCAGATTATGTTTTATTTGATGGTGTTTGGTTTTGTGATTGGTGGTCTGGTTCAGAAGCTATGGATGCTGTGATTCAGTAAATCCAGCTGAAAGGGGACTTTTTGCTTGCCATGTTAGAGACTTTAATGAAAGGCAACCCTTAGATTAGAGATTAACCTGTGATCTGACAAAGAGATTGAACTCAAACCGTGGACGAAGTTGTTTTGAGTTTCTTTCTGACCTGCTGCGTTTTCTGCATCACTCCATAAATTTGTTCTCCAGTGTGTCTGTGTTTGAGTGCTTTGAACAATGACAACAACACAACAACACAGTATCATGTTAAACAAATACACCTGACTTAATGACTAACCCACCAAAACCCTAATGACTGCAGATTAACTCTGCTGATGTGTAGTGGTAGTGTGTAGTAGCTAAGCTTGGTAAGTGAATAACTAAACTCCATGTTGACCTATAATTAGCTGCAACATAATGAAATGACACATTTCAGTACAAACACTGAATGAGACTGTTGTGACTGTACCTGCAGCTCCCGTCTTCACCTCAGAGTAAACAGCACTCTGCTCTGGTTTATGATGCTTCCCTGTGAAGATCATCAGATTATTGGATATAAGGAAATAACTAACTGTTACATTTTTTATAATGTTTATTTATTGTATTTTTACATTACATTTACATTTATTAATTTTAAACTGCACAAGTTTTATGTACTTACGCTTCTTTCCAAAGTTTTTAAGTTCAATAAGAGCGTATGTGACATCTTGATGCTCATCTGATCCTGAAATGTTCATATTTTAGTTACAGGATTGTAAACATGTCACATGGAATTAATTTTATTAAATCAAAAATAAGTTTCTTCTCTAAAATTCTCTGTGCTTTTCAACACATATACTGCACCATTTCTGTTGTCTTCAACCGGCATAACTGAGTCATAGATGTGATTGGTACCTAAGAAAAGATGAATCAGGGTCAAATTAATAATTGAATAAAAAACTAAAGTTTAAATTATTTTGTTTAAGTCAAAACCAGGACTATAAGATATTTTTAAACCATGATCCCATAATGTTGTTACTGTTTGTGTTGTTATGATATGAAACAACAACACTGGATTCTTTCAGTCGAGTTAAAGATACAATCAGGTTGTAAAATCCTGTTTGTTTCTCATTTTATGAGCATGTGTCAGTTTGCTGGATTTTGACGAACGTTCTTTGAAAAGCTGCTGAGCACAAAATGAACCTAAAAACTGTTACTGTTAATGAAGACAGATATAAAGGTCAATATTAACAATGATAATAAAGATGGATTAAATACTGACCAGGATGAGGAGAGTCGTACACATGAGTTTCATCCTGGTTGACTCCATGATTTGTGGAGGAGCCCGGACTGTGACTCTCAGACTGGATCGACCTAAAACATGAAATAAACACAATAAAGTCAAAAGTAACTGATGTTTGTTTAAAATAATAATAAAAAGTATTTTACCAACCTGGTGAAGCAGGAATCTGTGAAAGAGACAAATGTTATTACACATGTTTGTCATGTATAAATTGTTCCACTGATATTTAGTGTCATGAGATCAGAATACATGTATATGTGTGAATAATTAAAGTGTATGTAGTAAATAAACTCTCTAACAGATAGACCGTAGGGGCGACCGTGGCTCAGGGGGTTGGGAAGCGTATCTGCAACTGGAAGGTCGCCGGTTAAATCCCCGGGCTCTCTGTCCTGGTCGTTGTGTCCTTGGGCAAGACACTTTACCCTCTGGGCTACTGGTGTTGGCCAGAGGGGCCGATGGCGCGATATGGCAGCCTTGCTTCTGTCAGTCTGCCCCAGGGCAGCTGTGGCTACAAATGTAGCTTGCCTCCACCAGTGTGTGAATGTGAGAGTGAATGAATAGTGGCATTGTAAAGCGCTTTGGGTGCCTTGAAAAGCGCTATATATAAAATCCAAACCATTATTATTAATACAGCATGAAAAGAAGAGGCTCTTACACTTGGACTGTCTGCAGCGATACAACAAGAGCAGGAGAATAATAATGAGAGAGACTCCACAAACCAGTCCAACCATCAACCACACAGGAGATGAACTGCGTCCAGTTACTGTAACAACAAATAATTATTAATAAAGTGTAAAAGAAGCATTCTGAGAGCACAAATCTCTGCTAAGGCAGCTCACTCTGTTGACAGTATTTACTTTTAAAGGAACAGTATCGTATTTTCTGTGGGGTTTTTTTGTTAGTTTTATTTGTACTGTGAGAAGTTTGTAGTGCAGTAAAAATAAGTCCAAAGGCAGATTTGTTTCAACATGACAACAAAGGCAGATGTGAAATGTAAAAGTGAGGTCAGAGGTCAAATGTAACATGACATTTTAAATCTTTATACAGTATTTTCTATATGTTGACAAGACAACACCTTTGTAAGAATCATAGTTTGTGTTATAAGGATTTTTATTTAGTCATAAAGTTGACCTTGAAGACCTTGGTGGATGTAAGCCAAATGTTAATGGATAGTTAACATGACTGCAGCTCGTCAGTGAGGTAACCAGGCAGGTCTGCTGGGATCCTTTCTAGGAAAATAAGATTTGTATGCTAACAGATTTTCCCCTTGTTTCAGTGACTTCCTGCTTCAAGATTCGTTTTCATGCCATCATTCACCTCCAGTCAGACGCCTGCCACCTTGGATCATTACCCCCCTATTCACCACCACCGCTGCCCGCCTCAGAGCCTCTTCCTCACTTGCCTGCCTGCCCACCCTTCAGCAGTTTCCACAGACCTCTGCCTTCATCCTTTACTCCCACCTAGTCTGGACTCCAAGTAAGTCATTGTTGCAGCCACTTTATGAACTCTGTCTTGTCACATTCCCTCTCAGATTTCCTGCCCTAACTGCTCTCTCCTCTCCCACAGATCTGTCGCCCTCACACTGTTATGTCCGCTCCTCTGGCCTGTCTCTCTCACCTCAGTTAAGATGTTTTTGTAGGACTCGCTTTAGGTTCATTTATGTTTTGTTCTTGTTGACCAAGTCTAAGCTCGCAATCTGTTGTATTAAATGAATTATCCTTTGTTTGAATAAAAAAAAAAAAAAAAAAAAAAAAAAACTGACTGATTACATCCTCTGCTGTTTTCACCTGAGTCCCACACATGAGTCCTGAATCACAACGATATTAAATCTGACAATTTATACATAATAGTTTTATAAAGTTCTGACTAAATAGACCCAGGTGGCTTCAAACATTTAAAGAGATAATATGATGTTATTTCTCAGTCATGAAACTCATTTACAGAAACACATCAAATGTTTTGATCCTGCTCACCTTTAACTGACATCCAGCTCTGTGCTGACTCTCTTCCTGAGGACTGACACTTGTAGAAACCTTCATCAGACTTTGACACTGCAGAGATCTTCAGCTCCCCTCGGGTATCATTTTGAATAACTTTGTCATTGTGATAGAAAAACACATTGGAAAGTATTTTTTGTGTTTTCAAACTGCAGCTCAGACTAACAGAAGCTCCCTCAGTCACAGGATGAACAGGACTCACCAGGATAGGACCATTACCATCATCTGTGAAAATAAAACAAACATATTGTTTCAGTCAGACCAGCTGGTGCAAACCTTTGAGAAAAAGCTGTGAGTCGTGTCTCATGATCTACATGCAGACCTGGTTTTCTGAGTGATTATGAGGACTGGAAATATAGTTGGGATGTTCCCTGCAGGAGTCAGATTATTGATGGTGACGTTATTGAATGGTTAAAGGTGAAATTGTAAATCTTTGTATGTTTGTGTTATTTCGCATGACACGTTTCCCAAATTTCTCTCTATTGAGACATTAAAAGTTCATCTAATCTCACCCACACAGACCTGGACCAGTACGCCTCATCTGTACTGGATTACATCTCCAAAACCACAGACAGTGTCACCACCCAGATACAGATCACCATGTACCCCAACCAGAAGCCTTGGATGAACCGGGATGTTCGTCTCCTCCTGAAGGCCCGCAACACCGCCTTTAGGTCAGGAGATGCACACGCCTACAGTACAGCCAGGGCTAATCTAAAGAAGGGCATCAAAAAAGCCAAACACCATTACAAAAAGAAGGTAGAAGAACACTTCTCCAACTCCAACCCCCGACGCATGTGGCAAGGACTCCAGACCATTACAGACTACAGGACCACCAAACCCTCCCCCACATCCTCTGATGTCTCCTTCCTCAATGAGCTCAACAACTTTTATGCTCGTTTTGAGCGAGGGAACCCCACAATCACAACCAAAGCAGACATGATGCCAGACCACCAACCTCTGACTCTCTCCCCCACCGATGTAGGAGCGGTGCTGAGCAGGATCAATGTCCACAAGGCTGCAGGTCCAGATGGCATCCCCGAGCGTGTTCTCAGAGCGTGTTCTGGGGAGCTTGCAGGAGTCCTGACAGACATATTCAACCTGTCCTTGGCCCACGCCAACTCATAAGGAAACTGACAGACCTGGGCATCAGTTCCCTCATCTGCAAATGGTTACTGGACTTCCTGACCAACCGCCCCCAACATGTCCGGCTGGATAACCGCTGCTCATCTACAATCACAATGAACACCGGTGTATCACAAGGCTGTGTGATGAGCCCTTTCCTCTACTCCCTCTTCACTCACGACTGCAGACCTGCCGATGGTTCTAACACCATCATTAAGTTTGCAGATGACACCACGGTGATTGGCCTCATCAGTGACAACGATGACACCGCCTACAGGGAGGAGGTGGATCGTCTGGCTGAGTGTTGCGACACAAACAACCGGCTGCTTAACACCGAGAAGGCCAAGGAGCTCATTGTAGTCTACAGGAGGAATGCTGACCCACATCCACCCATCCACATTAAGGGGACTGCTGAGGAGCGTGTGAGCAGCTTCAAGTTCCTGGGAGTCCACATCTCCGTGGGTCTCACCTGGACGATCAACTGCTCCAAGCTGGTCAAGAAGGCTCACCAGCGCCTCTTCTTCTTGAGGACGAACCACCTGTCCTCAGATATCCTGGTGAACTTCTATCGCTGCACCATCGAGAGCATCCTGACCAACTGTATAACAGTCTGCTCTGCCTCGGACCGGAAGGCGTTGCAGAGGGTCGTGAAAACCGCCCAGCGCATCGCCGGAGCACCACTTCCTGCCATAAAGGACATCTACAGGAAGCGGTGTCTGAAAAGGGCTGGGAAAATCATCAAAGACCCCAGTCACCCATCACATAGACTCTTCACCCTCCAGCCCTCTGGGAGGCGCTACAGGAGCCTCCCAAGACCACCAGGTACCGGAACAGCTTCTTCCCCACAGCTGTCAGACTCCTGAACGCTGCCTCCTGACATCTGACCCACGTTAAACTGATGGACTGAACAATACACACACCCACAACCACCCACCCACCCACACGACAACTGTACCCTCATACACACAATAATAACATGGACTGAACCACCACTCACAACCACT
This sequence comes from Oreochromis niloticus, assembly GCF_001858045.2. Lineage (NCBI taxonomy): Eukaryota > Metazoa > Chordata > Actinopteri > Cichliformes > Cichlidae > Oreochromis > Oreochromis niloticus. The sequence goes on from NC_031967.2 coordinate 20,490,096, forward strand.
AGCACTTTTTATAGCCTCTTAACAGCACTACTGTATAGTTCTGTGTAAATAGTCATTCTGTACAATACGATAATTTTTAATTCCACAACTGTTTATAACTTGCATAGTTCACATTTCTCATATTTTTCATGTTTATATCCTGTTCATACACAGCAAATTCAAAAGTGTTAAATGTATTGGTGTTAGTAGTCTTCTTGCAAAAGTAGAGTTAATTTTACTCTTAGTAGAGTCACATTCCTTTAATGTAACTCTGAGGTGTAAAATTATAGTAGTTAAAACCGAGTGTTAAAAATGAGTGTTTCTATGTCAAATCTGGAGGTGTTACAATGGAAACATTAACTCTTGAGCTCTTAACTCCAAACTCCTAGAGGGGCTATGACACTAATAGAGTAAATTCACAGACTCCGCCCCCAGCACCACAGATTCTGATCCAAGCTCAAGTGAAGCCGTTTAAGAACATTTTGCTCTACATATTTCTGAGTTGTTTTCCATGCTTGGTAAGTCATTTTTTCAAAGATTGTTTCACTTATTATTATTAGCTTTTACTTCTGTGGCTCTTTGGAGTTGAGACAAAGCTGTGTGAAAGGCATTAGCCATGTTGCTCGGTGATAGCATGATATTCTGTTTTAGCTAGCTGAAAGGTATTGTTTGCGGGCAAATACTACAGCCTTGAAAAAAGCTTGCATGTGAATTTTCAGTCAAATTTTTGGTCAACTTAAATACACCTAAAACAATGTCTAGAATGTGAAATGTTGGTACTTGAAGCCTGAAAACGATCTCCTATAAAAACAAAACAAAACGAGAGCTGCTGTTTGCTCGTTTTTTTCTATATATGTCCTGACTGGGTTCTATGTTAGCATTTAGATGCCTCCAGAGTTTTGTGCACACGGTTTAGGTAAAAATGAAAAAGGTTGAGGTTTTAAATTTGGTTCGGTATTACCTGTTGTCTGTGTCCTTGTCTTTTGGGAAAATACTTTACACAAGTAATGGCTCAAAAATGATTCCTTTTTCTACTGTGCTGCAATTGATTACCGGATTATTTGTGCAATTAATTAGTGTCAACTAATTTTTAATCAATCTCCACACAGAATATGCCGTGAATATGAAGGTGGAATATGGGGGAGAGCAGAAGTGCGTTGAAGTTCCACAAAGTGACGAATGAAGGACATGCATATTGTATTGAAGAAATAAGTGATGAGAATGCTGTTATTTATTTGCATTTACCAGCTCACCTATGTCAGACCTTTTGATAAACAAAATTCTAATGAAAGTGAGAACATGTACATTGTTACATCTTTCAGAAAATGTTTTGAAATTGTGGTGCACAGTTCAGAATAAATGTTTTTCAAAAAACATTGCATCTTTTTAATGTTTATTTCCAAAGGAATTTCTAGAATTTCAGAACAGTAGAATTTTCACTTTTTAGAATTAATTAGAAGATAACTCTTATGTAGTTAAACTAAAATACTCTTTGAGAGTTAATATATAAACTCTTAACACCTAGTTAGCATTAGTAAGTGTTAAATTATCAACTCCAGATAGATTTGGTGTTTAACACTGAATCAGAGTTAACTGACCAACTCTCCAAAAAGAGTTAAAATAACACTCTCTGGTGTGGACCCATATAGACACTTTAATAGTGTTGAAATCAAATCTGATAGTGTTAATTTGGACATGCTGGATTTGCTGTGTAACATACCATAATAGACCAATTTCTGTAATATACTTACATACCTATATTATTGCTAATATATATATTGTAATATATCTATATCATGGCTAAAGCACTTCTGGATGGATGTAAACTGCATTTCGTTGCCCTGTACCTGTGCAATGACAATAAAGTTGAATTCTATTCTATTCTAATGTGACGACAGAGATGTTGAGCTTTTTTGATTTTTATTCTGACAGAGAAAATAAAAAAATACTGTTGGCAAATTATGACAAACTGGATTATGAAAGGATGGAGAAATTTGACCAACAACCAAGAATATTTTGATGCTTCGTTGCCTGAAATTCTCATTTTTGCTTGTGTCGCCACATAGAATTACTTCACATACAGCAAAGCTGGGACAAATGTTCATGTGACGTCTAAATCACTCAGATCCAAGAAGTAAATGTATAATAACATACTCTGTACAGTGATGTTGACTGCACTGCTGAACTCTCCTGATCCAGACTCACACCAGTACACTCCAGTATCTGACTCTGATGTGTTGATGTTACATGTGGATCCAGTCATTCTCCTACAGTCAGAGTACAGTCGGCCGTCCTCAGAGAACTTCCTCACTCTCCACTCAGTGAAGTTTCCCTCACAGGTCAGTGAGACAGAGTCAGAGGTGAAGTGTTGCACTCTGTCAGGACTCACTGTGAGAGACGCTGCTGAATGAACATCTGGAAACAACATGCAGTGAAGAGACAAAGCTCACAGATGTTAGGATTCAAAATATCACAGTGAAAATATTTGTTTGTTTGAAGCTTTTGTTTTGAAAATCAAATTTAATAGTTCAATATGATAAAGTGTTTGTTTGGTGAGACACCGAGTCTGACAACAAGCCCTGAATCACACAGACAGTCAAATCAATGGAAAACAAAGGAGCCGAATACTGACATGTTTAAGATGATCTAACCCACATGCTTTATCTGCTGGCAGCTCATGTAGAGCTTGGTACACGTCATGTGACATCATGAGCTTTGAGTCATCACTCTCAGCATTATCCACCTGATACAGATCACTCTGAACACACTTCAGTCATTTGCTGTAATGTTTCTGTCATAACTCTGTGATATTGTCTGTTTCACAGATTCCTTCTACAGTGAGATATTTTGCAGCAGCAGGACCAAAACTAAAAACCTTTGAAGGATATTTGAAATGAACAATAACAGCAGCTGTTATTTGTGACGTCTTCTTCTAGCGTCCATCTGTAGTCAGTGTTTTTCTTGTATTTGTCAGAGCTGTTAACCTGCCTGCTGACATCTTTGTTTCTTTATTAACTATATTTGACTTTTTTTATCTGAACACCTACCTGAGCACTAAACAAAGAGTCTTAACTGTGTAAATCCTGTCTGTGCACTAAGTAACAATAATCAGTACAAACAGTAACATGGCCTGTATTTATATAGCGCTTTTACTAGTCCCTAAGGACCCCAAAGCGCTTTACATATCCAGTCATTCACCCATTCACACATTCAAACATGAGTTTAAATATCAAAGTAAAATTATTCAAAGAGAAAACATTTAAAATCTCATAGATGTCTTTTGTTTTTCATGTTATCACATTAAACAAAAACTGAAAAATAAGAAAAGGAAACAAAGAAATTCAGTTTAGTTTGATCACAGAGAGAAAGGAAAATATTCAGTTCAGTTCTTCTTTTGGGGAGTTTTAATGTACACAGACATCAATGGTTGTCATGGAGATGAGATTTTAATGGTCTAAATCCTGGTGAATTAAAATGATGACCTAACATGAGCTTATTGAATGGACAGAGAAACAAACTGACCTGCAGACCAGACAAACTTTGGTTGACTGTGATCAGTGTGATACTCTGGGTCTCCTCTTCCAGCTCTGCACACATATCCTGCTGTGTGTGTCTGTCCATGAATGATGTAGGAGTCCTGTGCAGTCCCACTGCCATCAGGTAGCAGCTCATAACTGGAGGATTTCTCTGATAGATCAGGAACAGCTTTATACCAGTAGAAGCTCCATCCTGCAGACGGATGTTCAACCTGACAGTTCAGAGTTACTGAGGCTCCAGGACTCAGCCATGATGGAGACACAGTGAGGACAGGACGGGGTTTATCTGTTCAACAAAGATTTTCTCTCAGTGAACATGTAGTACAGTCTCTGAACAGTGAGCTCAGTTTATACAAAGAATAATAATCTCAGTCTATATGAACAGAAACACATTTTACAAAGTGTTCAAACAGCTTAAAGCAAATATGACTTACTGTCAGAAACTGTCAGTGTGACTGAATCACTCCACTCTGTTGTTTGATGCTGTGAACTTTTCATTCTGCCCTTACAGCGATAGTTTCCACTGTTGGATGATGAAGCAGATCTAATCCTGTATTCAGTTTGATTTGGAGGTTTTATGGTGCTGTTTGTTTCCCACTCATAATCCCACTCAGTGTCTCCTCCATGGATCTCACATCTGACAGTGATCGTCTCTCCTCTGTATATCTCAGACCAGTTTGGATACAGAGTCACAACAGGCCTGTTTGACACTGTTAATGTTCAAGAAAGTACAATAAAAACACATGAATGACAAAAAAGGTTCAGTTACCATCAGATGTAGTGATTTGTAGGAAGTTACATTTAAACTCACCAGTTGTGTCAATCCTGACTGACTCACTGTCCTCTGTGTAGTAAACTGGTTCTCCTCTTCCTCCTCTGCAGCTGTAGACTCCTCCCTCTGAGACACTGATTTGTCCATTTGTCACAAGTTTATAAGATTTCCCATCTCTGTACCAGTAGTATTTCCATCCAGATGATGATGATGATGATGGGTTCACAGAGCAGGTCAGGGTCACACTGCCCCCTACTGGAACAGCTGTCCTATCAGCTCTCAGTTCAGCCTTTGGTTTCGCTGCAGTTCAGTTTAGAACAAGAACATAAAAGTAAAAATGACTGAATCAGAACAATTTAAAGAACTTGATGGAAATAATTCGATGATCAAATATTATGAAACTTTAATGGTGAAGCTAAAAAAACTGTGTCAAACATACTCTGTAATACTGTTTTGATCAGCACTATGATTTTTTATGTGTATTTACAATTAATTACATACATGAATAGTTCATTTACTAGAATTATTTTGAAGCACGACTGAGTTTATTGATCAGTATTAAGAAAGTAACACAGGTTAATATGATCTGATTGTATTTTGAACATCTGAGAATTGTTCCTAAATGAGTGTGAGCAGTTATATTTAATGCTATTTGTACTTTTGTTTTTCCTCCTTTATTAAATCTACCAGTAACAGCGAATGAGTGTAACCACAGCGAGCAGGAGAAACCTGAGTGAAGGGAAGAGATTCAACAACAGAGCAAGTTGTAAAAAGAAGTCCAAAACAAAATGTCCACCAGAGGCACAGGGAAGAGTCCAAAACTCAGTTCAGGAGGCCGACCTCGACGGCGATGACGTCCAACTGGTGGCCCGGAAAGTGGCCGGCGATTCCGAGGTGCAGAACATGGCTTGGGCGGCGGCGTGGCAGCTGCAGGACCAGGCAAAGCCGAACCCGAACCAGGCAAAGCCGAACCCGAACCAGGCAAAGCCGAAGCCGAACCAGGCAAAGCCGAAGCCGGTGGAACGGCATGAGGCTGGACGGGCTCCTCGAGCCCTCCAGCTGGCGAGGCATGACCAGTAGGGGCAGAGACCACTGGCTGAACAAAAGGCTGAGCAGGTGGTGGAACAAATGACTGAGCTGAATACTGGGGAGATGGCTGAGCTAATGACTGAGCTATAGACTGAAGCAGAGGATGCAGTGGTGGTTGTTGTAATGAAGTTTGTGGTGGTGGTGGATAAGCATTAAGCTGTACTAGTTCTCCTAAGCCTCCAAAACACGAGGAAAACTGCTGGACGGGCTCACTCGATCCTCCAGCGGAAACAGGAACGGGTGCAGGCACCTGCCGGACACTAGCCGCTCCCACCCGAGGAGCTGGTATGTGTGCAGAAACTGACAGAGCCTCAGCCGGCCTGGAAACCAGAGCAGGCCGGCCTCACCCGAGGAACTGATACAGGTGTAGGGGTACGCTGGGCCCGAGCTGCCCTGGGAGCAGGAACACAAGTAGGAGGCTCAGGAGCGGGCTCAGAAAAAACAGTCTTAGAATGGGCAGGCTCAGGGTTAAAATGTACCGGGTCAACAAAAACAGACTTATCAAAAATGAAGTTTGCACTTTTTCCACCACGTTTTACAGTCTTTGTTTTAGTAGTGTTTAAAGGGTTTGAAGTGTGTGACTTGTCCTTAATTAATCCCCCCTCCCAGGGAGCTGAATGAAAATAATTTTCCCAGTCAATGTCATCATCCATAAGGGAAGTTCCCCACGGATCAGAGGTGAGTTTATTACTTTTAATGTCAGATGGGACGTGAGAATAAAAGTCATTGTCACTCACCACCGTGAGTTGCTCAGCAATGTCCAGTTTATGGCAGCGGGTGCGCCGCTTCCTTTGAACAGAGGAAGCTGGCAGAGCGAGCAACTGAGCCTCTGGTGCACAGAACGGTGACACTGAGGCTGGAGTGTGAGCGCCTGAAGCCACACGGAGGACTCCCACCTGAAGCGGGCGAGGCTTGGATGCAGGCGGAGCAACAGGTGGGGACTTTCGGCAGCTCTTGGGACCTCCTAGAGCCAGCCGAGTCCCACGGAAGATGCGCTCGTAGTCGGGGCACGCCACGGCTTCCAGTGGAGCTCTTCCTCCAGTTGAGCGAAGGCTGCCTCCCGACGCTCGTTGAGCTCGCGGTCTGCTGAGTCCATTATATGGTCAGGTTGTTCTGTCACAGTCTGGCGGAGGCAGACTGTATGTATTGTGAAGAGTGGACCCAAAATGCAGACACGTAGGAACTTGGAAGCTTTGAGTATTAACAAAAAGCGAGCCGTTTAATATGGCTGGTAATAAAGCTACAAACAAAGGGCAGGGCAAACTGAAGTAAAACTAACATTAACCTAAACTGGGAGAACTAAACAAACAACAAGAAAAACCTAGACATGAAACTTGGAAACATGGCGTGGACAACAGACAACCTGACAAGGAATGAACAGAAACTCACAGACTAAATACACACAGAAGGATAATGAGGGAAACGGAAACACATGGGGAAACAGCTGACACACATTCAAAATAAAACAGGAAACATAATGAGACGCAGACATGACAACATGAACTTGACAACATGAGACTCAGACATGAAACACATGAAGGGCAAGGGAGACTTCACAGGGGTTGAAAACACAAAGGGGAACTAATAAGCAAATGAACATAGGAAACCTAATGAGCTTAAACATACTATAAACATCAAAATGAACTAAAACTCAAAACACTGGGTCATAAGACCCAGGATCGTGACAGTAGGTTCCACATATTTATTTTCATCTGACTTTAGACGACAGATTACTGTGGATTTGATTCATTCTGACTACTCAGTTAAAAAGGGCGACATCTACAGTACTACAAGAAGATGACCCGAGAAGGAAACAAACACGTCTGAGTCTTTAAGTTCTGCAAATCCTGACAAGTTAAAAGATTTGTGGAAATTAATTTTTCTACATTTGCCAAAAAAATCTGACATGAATGAGCTCCACATTTATCAGATCATTTCTGTGATAAAATTAAAATCCTTCAGTAGAGTGTGAGTCTTATAACTAATATCATTAATCTGAATTATTAACATACCAGCACAGACCAGCGTCCAATAAAATGAGGCCATATTGTTGTCTGCAGTTCAGAGTTCATTAAGTGAAAAAGATGCAGTGTGTGTTTCTCATGAGACCAGACTCTTTAACTAAAATTCATTTAAAAACAGATAACATGCTAAAAACAACTGAAGTAACTATTCAATATTTTAGTGAACAGCACAAAAAGAAACAGCTACAAAAACAGATACTTTTGATGAAACAGTTGATGTGGATGAAACATCTGCAACTTACATGATACAGTCAGTCTGATATTACTCCAGTATGTTAAAGAATAGTCCCTTCTGCCCCGGCAGCTGTATCCTCCTCTGTCAGACTCAGTAACTGTGATTCTGTATTCATTGGATGTTGGAGGTGTGTTTAACTTGGCTGGTCTCCATTCATACGTCCACTGAGCTCCTTCACCTCCCTGAATCTCACATCTGACAGTGACTGTCTCACCTCTGTATATCTGAGGCCAGGATGGCTGCAGGGTCACAGTGGGCTCAATGGGAACTGTTCACATAAGAATGATCCAGTTAGGAGAGAAACATAAAAACTCTGCTGTTTATAACATAAGAGCAGAGTGACTGCAAAACAGCTGATTCACAGACAAACAGTTTAAACTTTAAAACAAAGTCACAACTTAACAATTTTAAACTGTAACACAACAGTTTTTGTAAAATGTACGAGTATTTACTTTGCACAGTTATCATCTTTTGTTCAGATTTCTAAAATGACAGATTATTTTTCATGAGTTGACAGCAGATTAAGAAGACTGGAAGAAATCATCATGTGAGAAACGTTTTCTAAAAGTTCTGATGAGGTCATCATGTGACACTGGTGCAGTTGCTGATTTGGGACATTGGAGTTTGTCACACTTGTAGTTATTGTATAACAAACAGGTTCTTGTGGCTCTGACTGATTTTCCATGAACTGAACCTTAAACCACTGATCCACTAATGGATCTGTTCTACACTGGAGGTTCTTCTAGCTGTAGTATCATTAAAGACATTATGACACTCATGAACACCTTTACTTTTCATTAATTTAAAAAAGTAGAAATAAATTGATGCCATGAACAATAATTACAGGAAAGAATCTAAGTGGAACCTGTAATGTAGCAGAACAGTCTCTAATAAAATGAGGTTATATTGTAGTCAAACCTGAAACGTCGAGGAATTCATGTAAAAATGCTAAAAACAAAGGAAGTAACTGATCTGCAGTGATAAACTCCACATGTGCAGCCATGAGGTCAAGATGGGACAGACTGGGATTATTACATTTGGACTGAAATCCTTCATCAAACTAACAAAATCTTTTTCAGATGTTTCATTGAGTGATTATTAAATATCTTTATAATGATATTAAAAGATAATTTAAACTACTTTTGATAATAAACAACTAAAGAAATCCACAGTGCTGTTGAAAGACAAAGTGTTTGGTTGAGTTGATGAAAATTATGCAGTATAAATTAAAATGTGTGAAATATGTCCAACTCACCTGTTACTCTCAATGTGGTGATGTCACTCCACTCTGTCCAGGAGGAGCTTCTTGTGGCCCGACAGCTGTATCCTCCACCATCAGACTCAGTAACTCTGATTGTATATACGCTGGATGTTGGATGTATGCTTGACTGACCTCGTCTCCATTCATACGTCCACTGAGCTCTTTCAACTCCTTGAATCTCACATCTGACCGTGACTCTATCACCGCTGTATATCTGAGTCCAGGATGGCTGCAGGGTCACAGTGGGCTTAGGAGGAGCTGTTCAAATAAAAAAAACAAAAAAAAAAAACATCATCAGACTTATAGAAATCTAAAATGATAATTGAAGCTGTCTTGGTTTTATTGCTCGTGTTAGTAGTAATCACATTTTTTCATCCTAGTGTCAATTTGACTGAAAATCAACAATAAAGAGTTTAATAAAAACAAACAGATTAAACCTGGTAATTTACTGATATTTAGAATCTACCAGCAGAGTGACTGGAAACAACCAGCTGTGCACAAATCTAAACTGTGAGACTGAACATCAACACATAAACACAATATCATGTAAACAACTTCAGTCTCTCAGATTTTACATTGTAAAAATACTTTTTATAGTCAAATATTCCACTATTTACTTATTTCTACGTCTTTACATTTACATATTTCTACATTTATGAACATATAATCCAGAGTTGTCAGTGGCTGTTATCCTTTGAATAACCTGAGATCTTAGTTTCTAAGGAAGCTCAGATCCTTTAATGTGTGGAGACAGATGTAGGAGATTTTCTACCAGTCTGTGGTAACAAGTGCGTCTGTTTTGCTGTTGTCTGCTGGGAGCCACACTTCAGAGGCCCCAGAGCTCCTCAGACTGAGTCAATCATGCTGCCATAAAGGACACTTCAATAAATCATTCCTATCATTCTCTATAAAGCTGTATAATAACTCTTCATTCTGTGACAGGTGAACGCAGCAGTCAGGCATAAAATCACAAACATTATTTATTAATGTCATTTGCATTTCTGTCTTACACAATATAATCCTCACTTTTACTGTTTTTAACAAACTTCATTTTTACTTTTTTGTTTTCACTGTAAATGTAAAAATTCCTGCACTGTCTCATAGTGAGCTTTGCGACGAGGGAAAACAACACCCTGGACCAGGTCTACACCAACATCCCAGATGCTTACAAAGCCACCCCCCTGCCTCATTTCGGACTCTCTGATCATCTCTCTCTGTCCCTGATCCCTGCTTATAAACCTCTAATTCAAAGACAAAAATCATCTGTAAAAACAGTACGAGTGTGGACCACAGAAGCCACCATGGCCCTACAAGACTGTTTTGATACACGAATTGGAGTGTATTTGCAGAAGGATCAGACTTGGAGGGCCACACATCTGCTGTACTCTCATACATCAACTTCTGTACTGAGAGTGTAACAACAACAAAGACTGTTAAAGTGTTCCCGAACCAGAAGCCATGGCTCAACAGTGAGGTGAGAGCCCTACTAAGAGCACGTGACAGCGCCTTCAAATCAGGAGACCAACAAGTCTACAAAGAGGCACGTCAGTCTCTGCTTAAAGGCATAAAAGAAGCCAAGCGCAAATACAAACAGTGCATTGAGGAGCACTTTAACACAAACAACTCCAGAAACATGGTGCAGGGGATCAAATCACTCACTGGCTACAAAGACAATCGCACACAAACAAACTCCCCAGACATCACCTTACCTGACACCCTAAACGAGTTCTTCGCCCACTTTGACCAACAAAACAGCGACACCATCACCCATCCTACACAATAGCACAGACAAATCCCAGCCATCCACCCATCACCCATCAATGCTACAGTCTGTAGTACCATCCTGCTTTAAGTCAGCCTCCATCATTCCAGTGCCCTAAAAGAACACAGTGAGCTGCTTGGATGACTATCGTCCAGTTGCTTTAATACCCATAATTGCCAAATGTTTTGAGCAACTCATCATGTCCCACATTAAAGCTGTCGTCCCTGCAAACCTCGATCCATACCAGTTTGCATACAGGGCAAACAGGTCAACGGAGGTCGCCATAATAACAGCTCTTCACACAACCTTCACACATCTGGACATTAGTAACACCTATGTGAGAATGCTGTTTGTGGACTTCAGCTCTGCCTTCAGTACAGTTCAACTCCACAAACTCCACAAAACTAAGCAACTTAAGACTCAGCAGCTCACTGTGCAGCTGGATACTGGACTTCCTGAGCGATAGACCCCAGAACATCAGAATGGGAGCGCACACCTCCTCCACCCTCATTCTGAATGTAGGTGTCCCACTGTATTTATATTTATTATAGTTGCAACAGCAACCCCCCCCACTCAATGTGCAGTATCATTCATGCATGTATGGGTGTATCCATATGTTTGCAGGTGTATGTATAACTTGTACATATCTTTCTTGTTTAAACGTAAATTTGTCTGTGTGTGTAAGTACTTACACTATTGTGTCCTTCACACACATGGAGAGATGCCAAACTGCCCTCAATGTTCTTGTAACAGTGACAATAAAGAGCTGTTCTATTCTAGTGTGAGGCCCCATACCAGGCACCGTTGGGACTTTTATGTTATTAATATTTTATTGTCACACTTTGTTGTTTATTGTAGACTTTACTATTTTCACTTTTTGTCATGCTGCTCTAACACATCAATTTCCTTTGTGGGATCAATAAAGTGTCGACCTATCAAGATTGACCTGTTGAATATGTGTCCTATGTTGTAGACTCACTGTGCTAACAGCTGGATTATTCACTCACATTAGGAACAACATGTAGAAAGAATTTACCAATAAGAACTTAAGCGCTACGTGTTAAGCTTGAAATTCTTTTCTTTTGATAGTTTGCAGTGGACAGACTGATCCTCACCAGGTGTGAAATAGTTTTAACATAATGGGAATCAGAGACTGAAGGAGGGTTTCACATGTTTGAGGAAAAATGTTCATGTTTTGTGTTTTATAAGAGTTTGTGTTTCTTATGCTCTGCTATATGTTTACTACAGTATAAGATAATCTAGGCTTCTGTTTTTTGATTTCACAAAATCAATCTAAATGTTGTTTGTTGGAGCTGCAGAGCTACAACACAAGAAAGGTTAATCAGGTTATGAATTTGAATCAAATATAAATTGTCTGAAGTTATTTTCTTACAACAAATTTGACCTTTTGAATGTCTGCGTGCCGGCATGTGACGGCCGTACTGAATATCATTTTGAGTTTCTCCACTGACATTTCAGCAAAATGGATCAGCCTCATCATTTTTTCACTGATTTTCGAGGTATCTTTGAATTCAGCCTGCTGTAAGTTGATCATTTTCATTTCCATCAAACAAAGTGATGTCCTTTTGTTCCTAACATAAGCTTAACTGTGATCTTAAGTGTTTGTATAAACCTTTAGCAACATGTTTGTAAATAATTTTGTCTCAAAAGATTCATAATGATCAGAAAGGTTTTCATCATGCAAGATGTCAGATTCAGCAATTTTGTTTTTAGATGCCAAAAAGCATTTCTGGGGCAACACTGTAACATGACAGTTAACACCAGTGTTGGGTAAGTTACTTTAAATTAGTAACTTAGTTACATTACTAGTTACTTCTCTAAAAAAGTAACTCAGTTACTTCAAGTTACTCGTTACTTTCAAAGTAACTAGTTACTAGGGAAAGTAACTTTGGTTTTACTCAGAATTCTCTTGTTAATGTGTTGCTTCCGTAACTGGATACCCAGCCACACTGCCAGTCTTCTAGCTTGCTTACTTGCCACAAGTGCACTGTGCCACCTACCAACAGAAAGGAAAAAATAATGTGCACATTTCCATGAGAGAAATCCCACGCCTGGACCGTCGTTGACCGCCGCCATGATTCTAGCCTGCTTTTTACATCCAACACAAAAACTGCAGTCGTGGTGCTTTTGATTGTACTCAGAACTTGGAAATTCTGCCTTCTGAATAGGAAGATGTAGGTAACACCAGACTGCAGATGAGCTGCATACAGAGCTGGACTGGGACAAAAAATCGTCCCGGGCATTTTGACTAGAGACCGGCCCACCATTATAGGAAAAATCATAAAGCCTTTGAATGAAAATAAACACTGTTGTGACAGTGATGTACACTGTTCTGATGGTATATATGTATCAATCTATCAATTGTTTGTTGTAAGACTCAGATAATTATTTTTTTTAAAAGCGAGACATTTTAAATGAGAATAATAAAGAAAAGTATTTCCTTGTCCCCCCCCCTTTCCCTGTTAATGCCCTACCTGGCCCCCTGGCAACACTTTGCTAGACCCGCCCCTGCACAGTTACCAGCTGTCAGCTACGTAAAAAGGATCCTGGTGTTATTTGTCTCTCAGAAACAGTTCGTAACTTCCCTTCAATTCATTCATGTCACCTAAAAGGTAAACCTGTTTCTCCATCAGCTGTTCAGCTCTGATGATTCAGTAAGGACATCTCCTGGTTTCATCTTCATGTTTCCCTCTCACCAGATAACCAAACCGATATCATGACCAGCAGCTTTACAGCTGTGGCTCCAGCAAACATCAGCTGATACTAGAAATTAATATTAAATAAATTCTAACAACAGCTGATCAAGCTTAAACTTGCTGCTGTTGTTTAACGCGACATCCGCTGGTTTCCTCTTTCTGGCGCAAAGTGGGTGATAAACAAACAAGAGAGAAAAGCCGATCAGCTGATCATTGATCAGTTTCGTGATTGAAGTAGAAACAGGAGAGGAGAGAATGAGAGAAGAAGAGGCAGCTGTGCAGCTTCAGCTTTGTGTCTTTTCATTGTAGCTGAAGTCCGGGACAAACTGTGTTTCTTTTCACCTCAGTACGAAACGCGTAATATTTTCTCTGAATACGAGACGATTCTGTTTTTTACAGGACGGTTGGCAACTCTAATAATTAACCATATGAACAAAATAAAGTTCAACATCAGTAACATAGCACCCACACAGCTGTATAGAAACTCCGTCATGCTAGCTAGCACGCAGTACGAAAATGTCAGCATACCGAAAATAAACTCCACCTAAACTTGGTTTATATCTGACTCCGATAGACTGCAGGTCATAACTTCTTACCTGAAGTTCAGTTCACCTGACACTCGGACCGGCGGCCGCTTCGGGTCTCTCCTCTTGCCTCCCTTTTCCTTCATCCACCTGCTGGCCTCCACCACTTGCTAATGTTATTGAATCTGTGGAAGCTCCGCGATATCCACCACACGAAGTAACGAGTAACGAGCCTATCTAAATCCCAGTAACGAGTAACGCGTTCCTGGTTTTGGCATAATAACTAGTTACCGTGCTCGTTACCACAATAATAACGTAGTTACTGTAACGCGTTACTTAATAACGCGTTAGTCCCAACACTGGTTAACACTGTTGCATTACAGCAAGAAGGTCCTGGGTTTAAATCCATCAGGCCTTTCTGTGTGCATGTTCCCCCCGTGTGTGTCTGTGTGCGTCTAAAGGTTCCTCCTGCAGTCCAACAACATGCACATATTTTAACTGGGGATCCTAAACTGTACATAGGTGTGAATAGTTGTAATAAATGTTTACAGCTCCGAAGTTTCATTAATTTAAAACAGAAATACAAAATCTTGTAAAACTGCAAACTGCTGCTATGAGTAAACACACCAGCAGTTAGAGAAAGGCTAACGTAGCAGAGCAGTCGCTCCTAAAATGAGGCCAAATTGTAGTCAAATGGAAACTTTGAGGAATTAAAAAAGAAAAATGCTAAAACAAAAGAACTGCATGATGACACTGAGCTGCAGTGATGAAAACTCCACATGTGCAACAACTGAGGTGAAGAAACTGGGATCATAACATTTGTATTTCATTTTTCATCAAACTTATTGAATATGTTTTTCATGTGTTTCACTGAGTGATTACTGTGTATTTTATGTAAAACTACTTTTGATACTAAAATCAAAACAGAACCTTCAGTTTTATTGAAAGACAAAGTATTTTGTTGTGTTTTTGGATGAAACATTGTGCAATATAAATTAAAAAAGGGTGAAATATGTCCAACTTACATAATACATTTAATGTGGTGATATCACTCCACTCTGTCCAGGAAGAACCTCGTCTGCCCCGACAGCTGTATCCTCCACTGTCAGACTCAGTAGCTCTGCTGATTGTGTATTCACTGGATGTTGGACGTATGTTTACTTGGCCTCGTCTCCATTCATACGTCCACTGAGCTCCTTCACCTCCCTGAATCTCACATCTGACAGTGACTGTCTCACCGCTGTATATCTCACCGCTGTATATCTGAGTCCAGGATGGCTGCAGGGTCACAGTGGGCTTAGGAGGAGCTGTTCAAACCAAAATATATAATTAGCAGACGGATAATTTGACTGAAAAATCAATAATCAAAAAGTTCTTTTTTCAAATAAATACGTTAAATCAGGTAATTTACTGATCTTTATATTCAACACTTTACTTATTTCTGCATTTATATTTACATATTTATGAACATATAATCTATGAGTCAAAAGTTAGCTGTTGTTTGCTAACAATGCTGTTAAACCTCCAGTGATGGATTCAAAGTTGGAGACTGCTCTGCTCTCATAAAGTTATTATTAGTTCATAAATGGTGAAAAAGAAAGTCTACATGTGGCACCAAAGTCAAAACTAGATTTGCAAAGAAAAACTTTTGTAAAAACATTTATCTGAGTTCAGTTTTTACAGAATCTTTTTTTACTGAATCTTCATTCAGAGTAAAATTAAATTTTTATTTTGCCCAAAACTCATGATGTTTAATTTGGAAAATGTTACGAAAAAAAAACAACAACAAACAAAAAACTGCTGCTATGAGTAAACATACCAGCAGTTTGAGGAAGGCTCATGTAGCAGAGCAGTCTCTCCTAAACTGAGGTGAAGAAACTGGGATCATTACAGTTTATATTTCATTTTCATCAGATTTACTGAATATATTTTCTTGTGAGTGATTACTGTTTATAACTACATTAAAAATAGTTTAGACTACGTGTGTTGTTATTTTGTTGTACTTTTGTATGAAATGTGTAAAATAAATTAACATTAAAATGTCCTGTCATGTGATCGACTTACATGATACAGTCAATGTGATGCTTTTACTCCACTGTGTGTAGAAACTTCCCCTTCTTCCTATGCAGCTGTATCCTCCACCATCAGACTTAGTAGCACCGCTGATTCTGTATTCTCTGGATGTTTGAGGTGTGTTTAACTTGGCTGGTCTCCATTCATACGTCCACTGAGCTCCTTCCCTCCCTGAATCTCACATCTGACAGTGACTGTCTCACCGCTGTATATCTGAGTCCAGGATGGCTGCAGGGTCACAGTGGGCTTAGGAGGAGCTGTTCAAATAAAAATTGGATTCTATGTATTTAGAATCATATAAGGAGAACAGGATCACACTGACTCTTTTGTGCTGAACACAACAGTAGTTTTGCCAAAATCTGTTTGTAATTTTATAGTCCAAGTCCAAAGTTTTCTGAACCAGTCAATTTATACAAATAAATATGTAAATATAAGCAGTTAGGAAAAGGCTAACGTAGCAGAGCAGTCTCTCCTAAAATGAGGTCAAATTGTAGTCAAATGGATAATTTGAGGAATTAGAAAAAAGAAAAATGCTAAAACAAAAGATCTGCATCATGACACTGAGCTGCAGTGATGAAAACTCCACATGTGCAACAACTGAGGTGAAGAAACTGGGATCATTACATTTGTATTTCATTTTTCATCAAATTTACTGAATATATAATTTTGTGAATGATTACTGTTACATTAAAAATTAATTTACACTACTTTTATTGTTATTTTGTATAAAATGTGTGAAATAAATTAACATTAAAATATTGTCCTGTCATGTGATCAACTTACATGATACAGTCAATGTGATGCTGTCACTCCACTGTGTGTAGAAATTTCCCCTTCTTCCTATGCAGGTGTATCCTCCACTGTCAGACTCAGTAGCTGTGATTTTGTATTCATTGGATTTTTCACGTATGTTTGAGTGGCCTCGTCTCCATTCATACGTCCACTGAGCTCCTTCACCTCCCTGAATCTCACATCTCATAGTGACTGTCTCACCTCTGTATATCTGAGTCCAGGATGGCTGCAGGGTCACAGTGGGCTTAGGAGGAGCTGTTAAAAATATATCATGAGCAGGCAAATAGAAATACAAATTTAACGCTGTCCTGCCTTTTTTGCTCTTGTTAATGGTAATAATATTTTTGCATCCCGTTAGAAATATCACTTGCAATAAAAAGTTCTGACATATTAATTATTACTTAAAGAGATAAATACATGAGTGCATTTCTGATGTCATATGAGTCTGTGTCAAAGGGAAATTGTACTCTAGTGGTCAATATAAGCTTTTACTGATATAAGTTTGCATATGATAGAATACTGCATGATGACCTTTTTATGATTTAGACTGTTGTTCACTACAAGACTGGTTTTATAAATTCTTTCTCACAGCGATAACAGCTGAACAAGCTGTTATTATTTCACTCCTACCAGGAAGAGGTGAGCTGGACACTCTTATCTGCGCTCCCTAACAAGAAGAGGGGCCGCGTCCTTCTGAATCTCACAACACACACACATACACCTGAACCACTCTTATCTTCACTTCCTACACACTAACATTCCTCTGTGTATGAATAGACATATTCACTGTTGTATTATTTTTAAATATAAATAAAGACAAGTGCAAGAACAGAGCGCACATCACAGGGCCCGCACTCTGGTGTGAGCGTTCTGTGGTCGTCCTTGCAAGTAAAGGCTGCAGCGTCTGTGTGTTTCTACCTTTAGATTCTTAGCTGAAGAAGTGTCTTTAGAATAAATATCTTGACAGTCTGAAATGTAGGTTTCTTCAAATTCTATTTTTTTTTTCGTTATTGCCTTGAAATTTTCCAGCAGAGAAGCAGCTGATGGCAGCATGTGTTCAGCATGTGTTCAGCACGTGTTCAGCCGAAGAGATTCAGTGACAACATTTAAAGTTTTGTCCGAGTTTAGCTGGAGGACATTAGCTCACATTCAGTTTGAGCCTCAAAGTCATCAGTCATTAAGAGAACTCAACATGCCAGGGTCACGTGGTCTACGTACAGCATATCTTTGTGCATCAGCATATGCAAAATAAGAAGATGCACCATGTGTCTCCATTACATGTCTAATATTAAGCACATATAAGGAGAACAAGATCAGACTGACTCTATTGTGCTGAACACAACAGTAGTTTTGCCAAAATCTGTTTGTAATTTTATAGTCCAAGTCCAAACTTTTCTGAACCAGTCAATTCATACAAACGTTTAAATGATAATCGGGAATGTAAACATGTGACAGGAAACTGTTTACAACATCAAGCACGTGGGCTCAACAAAAATCACAAGTTTACTAAACACTTCATCAGCAGCAGATCAAGGTAACTCTCACTAATTTTCCATAAACAGCTGATCCCGATATGGAGCTGTTCT
Source organism: Oreochromis niloticus (assembly GCF_001858045.2). NCBI lineage: Eukaryota > Metazoa > Chordata > Actinopteri > Cichliformes > Cichlidae > Oreochromis > Oreochromis niloticus. Next base: position 20,508,446 of record NC_031967.2, read on the forward strand.
ACATTAGAGGTTCTTCTTGTATCATTGAAGGTGAGACTCGTGAACACCTGTGGTGGGTGTGGTTTGGAGCTCAGTTGCAGGGCAGGGGTGGAGCAGCAGGTTGAGGGGACAGCATCAGGGGTGGGTGGCAGAAACAGCTGATCCCAGCCGCACTAATGACCTTTTCCCTTATTTTAGTAGCTGCTGGGGTCTGAAGGAGGGGAGTCGGACTGAGACTGAGAGTCAGAGTGGAACAGAACGGAGCAAATGGCTCCAGCGTGTGTGTGTGTTTGTGTGTGTGTGTGTGTGTGTGTGTGTGTGTGTGTGTGTGTGTGTGTGTGTAAATAGAAATAAAAAGTGAGAACAGAATCCAAAAGCTCTCTACTTGTGTGTGTTTGGGTTGTGGTGCCAGGGAGAAGTGGCAGAGTGCTACAACTACTATGTTTTCATCAATTTCAAAATGTCATCTTGAACATGAAATAGTGAAATGAATCCAAAGAAAGCTGTAATGAGAAAGGCTTAAACAGCAGACCAGCCTCTGATTCACTTCTACTACATTTTGGTCAAACCTGAAAGCTCGAGGAATAAATGTAAAAATGCTAAGAAAAAAAAGACCTGATGGAACTGCAGCAATAGATCCACATGTGGAAATCGTTTTGCCTTCCAGATACATTTGGATATTAATCTAAGAAAATAGTATTATTGAAAGTATTGATATTAAAAATATCTTGTTGTGTCATTGGATGAAACATCATGCAATGTAAATTAAAAAGAGTGAAACATGTCCACCTTACATGATACAGTCAGTGTGATGATGTCACTCCACTCTGTGAAGAACCTGTCTGTTCTGCCCCGGCAGCTGTATCCTCCACTGTCAAACTCAGTAACTGTGATTCTGTATTCACTGGATGTTGGAGGTGTGTTTAACCTGGCTGGTCTCCATTCATACGTCCACTGAGCTCCTTCACCTCCCTGAATCTCACATCTGACAGTGACTGTCTCACCACTGTAGATCTGAGTCCTGGATGGCTGCAGGGTCACAGTTGGCTCAGGAGGAGCTGTTTAAATTAAAAATGTATGATTAGGAGATTGACTTGTGAGTTTGACTTGAAAATCAGTAGCAGAATTATACAAATAGCAAATCATCATTTAAGCTGTCCTGTTTTTTTTGTTTTTTTTGTTTTTTTTTTATGTTGTTGTTGTTTTTTTGCTCTTGTTAATGGTAGTCATAATTTTGCATCCTGGTGACAATTTCACTTGAAAATCAACTTTCAGGAGGTTTGTTTAAAAACACACACACAGGTAATTTGATGATATTTAGAATCTACCAGAGTGAATGAAAAGAAACATACAAATAATCCTAAAATGAGGGAAACTGAGTTTTCTGTTCCACAAAGAGAGTTAACTTAGGTGTTCTCTCTTTGTGTAGACAGCTCTCTGTGTTTTGGTCTTAACATTGTGTTTATAAATCTGTGGAATTATCAAAACATTGGTTCCATATAGAAAAGTTGTTTCTGTGGCTGGTTGTGATTTCATGTCAGGTCTCAGCCCATTACAGAGGACAAAACAGTAATATAGTTGAGTTCTGTACGGTCTGCAGTCATTCAGCTGATTTTTTCCAAAGCAAGTAAAGAGACAGTTTCAGTGATCTGTGTGTGGAGAAATAAAACCATGTAAACGAGTGTCTGTGTCTTTAAATGATCACGTGTCTTTATCTTATCACGAAATAAATTATTTTGTGATAAGATAAACAAATGGCTTCATTTGTTTTCTATTTTCTATTTTTTTTTTTTATTCTATTTTGTTGCTATTGTCTTGAAACCTTCCAGCAGAGCAGCAGCTGATGGCAGCATGTGTTCAGCCAAAGAGATTTAGGGACAACTTTTAAAGTTTTGTGTGAGTTTAGCTGCAGGACGTTAGCTCTCATTCAACTTTGAAATAGTGGTGAAAACTGTGTGTTTGCAGCCACATACATGAAGAAACTGGGACAATTACATTTGCATTTATGTTTTTCATGTAAGAAACTTTTTTTTTCTTGTTTTACCCTGAGTGATTACTTAATATTAATATAATAACATTAAAAGTTGTTGTGCATGACTTTAGATATCAAACTAAAAAACGAAACGCACAGTACTGTCGAAATTATTTTGCAATCTTTTTGGACTTAAAATGAGAGAAATGTGTCCAACTTACCGATTACTGTCAATGTGATGGTATCACTCCACTCTGTCCAGGAGGAGCTTCTTCTGCCCCGGCAGCTGTATCCTCCACTGTCAGACTCAGTAACTGTAATTTTGTATTCATTGGATGTTGGAGGTGTGTTTGACTTGGCTGCTCTCCATTCATACGTCCACTGAGCTCCTTCACCTCCCTGAATCACACATCTGACAGTGACTGTCTCACCGCTGTATATCTGAGGCCAGAATGGCTGCACAGTCACAGTGGGCTTAATGGGAACTGTTCACATAACAATGATCCAGTTAGGAAAAGAGAAACATAAAAATTCACGACATTAGAGTCACAACAAAACAGCCAGCAGTTGTAGTACAAACAACTTCAGTTTTTAAATTAGTGTCCAATCATTAAAATCATTAAAACATAATGATTAGTGCATAAAACATTCACTGGATAGATTTATGCACAGATTTATGCTAATACAGAGTCAGTACATGAAGCTTGTCTTGATACAAGGCCTTGGGAAATAGAGACGCTTATAGTGTCACAGCAGCCTCTGGTAGAAACAAAATAAAATAATAAAATAATATAACATGAACAGAATTATAGAAATCTAAAATCATTATAAATATCTGTCCTGGTTTTATTGCTATTGTTAATGGTAATCATAATTTTGTATTCTAGTGACAATTTGACTTGAAAATCAACAATAACAAGTTCTTTTTTTCATTAAGGACGCACTGAGCCTAATAATTATTAATTTGACATATTTAGTTTTCTAGTACTGGGTTGAACAGTGATTCCCTCCATAATTTGGAGAAAGACATTTTTAACATGGAAAAAATATTTAAACTCAGCAGTTTCCTGAATGACGACTGAATCGCTTTTAGTTGTGACTAAACTTGTGTTTCTTCTCCTTCCTCTGCAGGTGTAGATGCCTCCATCAGAGTCAGAGATTGTGCTCTTAGAGCTAAAAGAGATGATCTCATTTTCAGATGAGGTTTTTCTGAACTCATATTCTATGTCAGCAGAATCCTTCACATCACAGCTCAGTGTCACACTGCCCCCTGCTGGTGTGTTTGTGCTGTCTGCTGTCAGAGTGGCCTTGATTTTAAGTTCTGTAACTTAGAAAAATATGAGGCTATTATTGTGGCCCTTTTAGTGGAAGAAGGAGAAACCCACCACATCTGCCACACAGATGTTTCAGCTGCAGATGTTTTTACATATTTGCAAACCTGATTACACACACATGGATAATAATATGCACACAGTGGTTAAAATATATAACCATGATTTTGCTACAGTAAACTCTCCAAACTAAGCTACTATCATAGAAACACCAAATTAGATTAAAAAAAAGAAGTATTTTGTGTCCATAGACTTTGTGTCCAAGTCCACAGACTTGTAAATATGTGTCTCTTTAACAATGAGTGGAGTGCAGAGGTTTCAACTCAAATGCAGGAGGCAAACTAACTTAATTAAAACTGAACTTTACTACCTAAATAGTCTAAAAATGGCTCAGGTGTGGGCAATTAGGTATTCCTGGCGAGGTCAGGGTCACTCGAGGCTAGACGGCTGAGCAGTCGAGGAGCGTGCTGATTTTGAACTTTGGATAAGGCTTGGTTTTGACTCTGATTTGCTGATTGGATTACGGATTTTGGCGGTTGGCATAAACTGGTGTGTGACTGGACTGGAATGGCAACTCAGGTAGATGACGATGATGACATGGATTTAGGAGATTGGACACCGGTTAGTGGGAAAGGGGCGAGGAGAGGGAGAAGAGGTAGGGAGGATGAAAGTGTCGTAGGAACTCAGGGCAGCAAACGAAGTTTGGAGGGGAATAGTTCGGATGATGGGAGTGTTATCCGGAAAAGGATTGTTAGAGAGGAGTTTAAAATAATATTGAAATTTCGACCGGAGGATGAAGGGGTGCAACTTAGCCCGATAGTTTTGTCTAGAGAGCTGAGAAAGAAGTTTGGAGAGGTAACGTTAGCCAAAGTACTTAGAGATGGGAATTTGTTGATAATCGTTAAGACGGAAGAACAGAAAAATAAAGTGTTACATACTGAGAGCATCTGCAGAAAGACAGTGAGAGAGAGGAAGGTGTTGGGGGAGTCTAAAGTGGTGCGAGGGGTAATCACGGGCATTCCAACAGAGGAAGATTTAGAAAAAATTAGACGTAGTTTTTCTGGCAGTGTCGTCAGTGGGATCAAAAGACTGATGAGAATGGTTGATGGGGAAAGAGTTGACAGTGTGACTGTAATGCTGGAGTTCCAAGAACCGGTACTTCCTGGAAGAGTTAAAATAGGGTGCATGAGTTTTCCTGTATGGCCGTACGTTCCCCCTCCCCACAGGTGTTACAAATGCCAGAGGTATGGACACGTTGCAGCGGTGTGCAAGGGGAAACAGAGGTGCCCAAAGTGTGGGGTGAACACAGGTATGATGAATGTGTCAGTGTACAGGATAAATGCTGTAACTGTGATGGGCAGCACAGGGTGACATACGGGGGATGTGCAGTTAGGAGGGCAGCTGTGGAAATAGAGCAAGTTAAAGCAGTACAAAACATAAGTTATGCAGAAGTGGTCAAGAAAGTGAAAAAGGCAACAGATGGGAAAGGACCGGTTCAACAACTTTCAAAGGTTGATGACAACAGCTTGATGAAACCCCTCCAGCAATCACAGTGGAGAGGATGATTTTGTTCATTGTGTATGCAATAAATTGTACGGACCAAGTTAAACACAAAACAGAGAAGATTAAAATAATTGTTCGAGGGGCTGAGAAATTTATTGGTGTAACAGCTATTTCCTGGGAGCGAGTTCATAAGAGACTGGGGGGAGAGGAAAAGGCAGGAGGACCAGGAGAGAGGACAGTGTGATAGTTATACAGTGGAATGCTAGAAGTCTAATAAGAAATGGTCAAGAATTTAAGGGATTTATTGAGAATCTTAGAAAGAAACCACATGTTATCTGTATTCAGGAAGCTTGGCTCAGTCCAAATTTGGATTTTGTTATTAAAGGGTATGAGGGTATTCGGAGGGATAGACGGGAGGGTAGAGGTGGAGGGTGTGTTATATTTGTCAAACAAGGAGTTCAGTATAGCGTGATGGGAGAAGGTTCACAGCTGGAGTATATTGTAGTTGAAACATGGACAAAAACTGGAAGCATAAAGGTAGTAAATTTTTATAACCCATGTAAAAGACTGTCACTGGAAGTAATGGAAGAACTTGGGGGGCACTTAGGGGGGGAAGTAATTTGGTGTGGGGATTTCAATGCTCATAGCACATTATGGGGAGGGTTCAATGATCATAATGGAGCAGTAATTGAAGAATTAATGGAAGTTAAAAACTTGGTTTGCCTAAATGATGGAAGCAGTACAAGGGTCAACAGTAGGGATGGGACAGAATCATCACTTGATCTTACATTGGTGTCAGATTCTTTGGCGATTATTTGTTCATGGCAGGTAATTAAAGAGACAATGGTGGGGAGTGACCATTATCCGGTACAGACTGAGACAGCAATGAATGTGGGGAGGTATGATACAGGAGGTGTGCCCAAATGGTGTTTTGGATCTGCAGATTGGGAGACGTTTGAACGAGTTAGTGATATGGAGATGCAGCAAATTGATATGACTGTTAATGTTGATGATCTAAATTCAGCTGTGTGTGGTGCACTTCTGGTAACGGCGAACCAGACTATAAAGCTGACGAGAGGCAAGAACAGGAAGATTGTACCCTGGTGGACGACGGTTAGACTTTTTGGTGAAGAAAGTACAGGGGGCAATTGCAGAAATACAACAGTGGTCATATAAATGGGGGTTTAAATTCTCAGTTGATAAGACTAAGTTGATGGTTTTTACAAGAAAAGGGGGTGGGGTTGACGTCAGGGTCAGATTATATGGACAGAATTGGAAAGGGTTAAACAACTTAAATTTTGGGGGTTGTGGTTTGATGAAAGGGTGACATGGACTATACATATTCAGAAAATAATAGACAGATGCAAGAAAGTGTTGAATGTAATGAGGTGCTTAGTGGGAATTGACTGGGGGGCTGATAGGAAATCTTTAAAAGCTATATATACTGGGTTGATTAGGTCAGTATTGGATTATGGGTGTGTAGTATATAATTCTGCTGCCAGAACAAGTCTTCGTAAGTTGGATAGTATCCAATATCAAGCTTTAAGACTTTGCTCAGGTGCATTCAAAACAACATCTGCAGCAGCATTACAGGTTGAAATGGGGGAAATGCCATTGCAAATAAGAAGAGAGCAACTGACATTGAATTACTGGGCAAGTTTACAAGGACATGGTCAAGATCATCCAACGAAAACTGTTTTCCAACCATACTGGGAAAAAGAGAAAATGCAATTGAAGAGCTTTGGGTGGACAGTGGGACAGAAAGCAGCTGAACTTAATCTGGACAAGATAAACATAAGTCAAACAGTACCGTTGCCTGCAATACCACCATGGATGCTCCCTGACGCAGTAGTAGATTTCACATTGTTAAACAAAAAGACCAAAAGAGGGGTGTTATCTTAAATTTGCATACAGTACAGGAATATATTAATCAGTATTATAGTTATGTCAAAATCTACACAGATGCATCAAAGAATACAGCCAACCAGAGTGGGATAGCCTTTATAGTTCCTCAATTTAATATCAAGGTAGGGAAAAGGATCAGTGACGATTTGTCAGTGTACACAGGGGAAATGGTTTCCATATTGTTAGCAGTCCAGTGGATTGAAGAAACAAAACCACTAAGATCTGTGGTGTGCTCAGACTCGAGCTCATCACTGGCCAGCTTGCAAGACAGCCACTCAGACTGCAGACCTGACATTCTGCTAGAGATCCAGCAAACATTGTTCAGACTTGTTATGATGGTGCTTATGGTCACATTCTTATGGGTACCGGCGCATCATGGTGTTAAAGGGAATGAAATGGCAGATAGGACAGCAAAAGTCACAACAAGGAGACCACTGATAGATGTGGTTATTAGTCTGAGTAGGATGGAGCTCAAGAGCAGAATACGACACAAAATGAAGGAAAGTTGGCAAAAGCAATGGGAGGAAGAGAGGAAAGGGTGATGGTTTTATAAAATCCAAAGGAAAGTGGGGGAAATGAGAAGTACAGGCCAAAACAGGAGAGAGGAGACGGTTATATCTCGGCTGAGATTTGGACACACTGGCTTAAATAGCACATTATTTTTAATAGATAAACACTGTACAGGGGAGTGTGACTGCAGTAGGGAACAGGAAACAATAGAACATGTTTTATTGCATTGTCAGAAGTATGATGTGGAGAGGAGACAGCTGATCAAAAAGCTGGACGATATGAAAGTGAAGTTGGACTTGTTTGATTTATTTCGCGTGAGCTCTATGAGTGAAAGTTATCAAGCTGTATTTTGGTTTTTAAGAGAGACCCATTTGTTTGGAAGAATTTGAATATTTTCTTTTCTTTTAATTAATTAATTTATTTGTTTAATTATTATTATTATTATTATTATTATTATTATTTGTCATTTTGGTCCACACTCCACACCAGTTGGTGGCGGTAATGCACCATTTTGCTGTTTGCCAACCACCAATAAACCCTATACAGAAGAAAAAGAAGATTTAGGTATTCCTCAGCAAACCTGAAGCTGCAAGTGCTTGGTCCAAGTTGGGCAGGTTGGTGTTAATTTCTTTCCACGAAAGCTTGATGCGGGTCCCCCTAAACTTCTGTTAGAACAGTAGGTTACACAACAATGTACCACTGGAGCTCTGGCTGTTGGCAGAGGTTTACAGTTATTTGCACCCTTGTAGATGGGAAACATTGCTCCCGTGAGAACGGTATAGTGGACTTGATCGCCACTGACCCACATTTATTAGGGTGTGACATGAACTTGTGGACAGGTAACAAAACCAATTCAGTTGAGGAATATTCCTGTGTTTTACTGTCCAGCGTAAGTGATCTCCTGCCTTTTATTCACAGAGTACCGAGCCGCTGCTTTGCCACTCTTGGTGGATTTCTGGCTGCGGGCAAAGGAACCGACACATCAGTGTGTTTTTAATTTGTTTTAAACTGGTGTAAGTCGACAGACTGACTGCTGCGGCTGTCAATTGTTTTGTTTTTTGTTTTCATTTTTTCTGTATCAGTAGGCACCACAGATATTGATTCTTTTAGTATTTTAACCCTTTCACATGTGTGTGTGTGTGTGTGTGTGTGTGTGTGTATATATATATATATGTGTGTGTATATATATATATATATGTGTGTGTGTGTATATATATATATATATGTGTGTATATATATATATATATATATATATATATATATGTGTGTGTGTGTATATATATATATATATGTGTGTATATATATATATATAAAAAAAACACCCAGCACGCCCCTACGGGCGGTTTATCCTTCAAGCTCGGGTCCTCTACCAGAGGCCTGGGAGCTTGAGGGTCCTGCGCAGTATCTTGGCTGTTCCCAGGACTGCGCTCTTCTGGACAGAGATCTCCGATGTTGTTCCCGGGATCTGCTGGAGCCACTCGCCTAGCTTGGGAGTCACCGCACCTAGTGCTCCGATTACCACGGGGACCACCGTTACCTTCACCCTCCACATCCTCTCGAGCTCTTCTCTGAGCCCTTGGTATTTCTCCAGCTTCTCGTGTTCCTTCTTCCTGATATTGCTGTCATTCGGAACCGCTACATCGATCACTACAGCCGTCTTCTTCTGTTTGTCTACCACCACTATGTCCGGTTGGTTAGCCACCACCATTTTGTCCGTCTGCATCTGGAAGTCCCACAGGATCTTAGCTCGGTCATTCTCCATCACCCTTGGGGGCATCTCCCATTTTGACCTTGGGACTTCCAGGTTATACTCGGCACAGATGTTCCTGTACACTATGCCGGCCACTTGGTTATGGCGTTCCATGTATGCCTTGCCTGCTAGCATCTTGCACCCTGCTGTTATGTGCTGGATTGTCTCTGGGGCATCTTTACACAGCCTGCACCTGGGGTCTTGCCTGGTGTGATAGACCCCAGCCTCTATGGATCTTGTACTCAGAGCTTGTTCTTGTGCTGCCATGATTAGTGCCTCTGTGCTGTCTTTCAGTCCAGCTTTGTCCAGCCA